>NW_026778188.1:0-242332 GCF_025265405.1 Mesoplodon densirostris | reverse complement strand
CCTTTTCTTTTTATCTTTCCTATCAGGTCTTCTGCCCACTTCCCACCCCCTTCTTTCAAACAGGAGAGACACTAAATTAGCTGCTTTTTTTTTTGTTTGTGCTAAAACAACTATTGTTTTGGGTTTCTTGTTGTTCGGTGAACATTTTTGTTTTTACTGCCAAATGAGCTTCGGTGGTTGGTGTAGGGGGTCTCTTGGGAACTTAACTTTTTCCAGTTTAAGTGGGAAAGCTTTTTTGTTTGAATGGGCTTTTACTGGGTGCTTCAAGGTTTGCTCTTGGCTCTTTGATGGGGGACTGGATAGCACTGTGTTTCATTTGAGGTTCCGATAAATAAAGGATCCTATGTCCTCCTGGGCACTTTTTGTTGATTTTGCTGTGTGTTCTCTCTAATAGCCAGATGCAGATTCCAGGAAAATGACATATAAATGAATATAAGTAATCTAATATTTTTAGAATTTGCTTTTGCCATACTCCTGGTCTTATTCTACTTGTAGCAGATGGATTTAAAGAGCATTAGCTATGTATATATTAAATACAACATAAATATACCAATATTAAATATTATATTGATATATAAATTTAATATACTAATATTTATATTAATGTATAACAATTATGTATTATATTAATATATATTTTTGCCTAGCGTATATTATATACAAAATATATGGGTAATGAAATGTATTTATATGGTTAAAATGTTCATAATATTAATAGGATATATCCTGTAAAATTGATTATAAAACAATTATATCATAATATATAAATTATAAATATATATATTTTTATATATTATAAATATATAATTATTATTATCTGATATAATACACTATAGTTAATATATTCTATATAACACAATACATAATGTATTAGTATAAGACAATTATATTATGTAATATAAATATAATACATCTATAAAACTATATATATTTTAATTATATATTACACATACAAGTATGTATAGCTATTTATAATTTTATTTACATAGGAATCTGTTCATCCTAACAATTGATGTAAAATATGCAATATTTTCAATCAAATGGGCCTTTACCTCACTACCTACACATAACTACTCTTATAATCATGAGGCCTGTCTAACTCATGCTTCCATATCTCTCAACCTGCTTTTCTACACATGCACATAGACGACACACATTTATACACGATATATATGTATACTACCAGTTTTCAGTTCAATGTATATAACTATATAATATATATAATTATATTCCTGTGTATGTATACAAATATAAATCAAAGGTATGTGTATAGGTATGTAATTCATACGTTTATATAACTATATCATACAAATAATGTATGTGTATATAAATACATGACTATACACATACATACACAGAAATATACTTATTTAAACAAAAGGGACCTAAATAAACATAGTTCTCTAAGAATAAAACTAGTTATGTCTCACTGTTTCAATAAGAGTTTATAGTTTTCTACTGTATGTGCTTCTATAATTGTTATGAACAATTCCCATTTGTTGAATGTTAAGTTGTTTTAATTTTTTGCCATTATTAATGAAGCTCTAAAGAATACGGTGGCAAGATTACTTGAAAAACTCTCCTGAAGGAAAAC
Source organism: Mesoplodon densirostris (assembly GCF_025265405.1). Classification (NCBI taxonomy): domain Eukaryota; kingdom Metazoa; phylum Chordata; class Mammalia; order Artiodactyla; family Ziphiidae; genus Mesoplodon; species Mesoplodon densirostris. Next base: position 240,738 of record NW_026778188.1, on the reverse strand, counting down.
GGTTAGGTATGCTAGGTTAAATGTACACAACTTATTTTTAAGTGCGTGGTTGATTTTTGAAGTATGCAGTAGAAATTTCCAGGACCCATGAAAGAAGGGTGGTACATGTATGAGAGTTATAGCTATATGAGGAGTGGATTGAAGATCTTGATAGCTTAGAACAGAAGCTGGAAATCCTGTTTTTATGGAGCCAAGTGGCAAATATTTTAGGCTTTGTAGACCAAAGAGCAAAATTGAGGATATTATTTAGGTACTTAGGTAACCATTTAAAATGTTACCAGTTAAAATGTGAAAATTATTCATAGCTCACAGGCCATAGAAATAGGCATCTGTCTGGATTTGTAATACAGGCCATAGTTTAATGACACACCTGACATAGAGACTTGTTTATAAATGGCCATAACCACGTGAGAGGCAGGAGGTAAGACTCCATCCCTACTAGATGGGAAGTTAGAACTAAACCTATCTATCCCTAGCTTCACCTTCAATGAAAGGGGTGTGCCAGGAGAAAAAAAATATCTGCTGGCAAAAGGAGACTAAGACCAAATTCTCTTGGCCTCTGCTCTGGGTAGGAAACAGGTAGGAAATCTTGAGAATTCTGAACCCCAGATCTGTGTTCCCTGTGTTTGGGTTGCAAATTTATGTGCGGTCTTGCAAACAGAAGCTAAGAAATTAACTTAAAATGCTCCCAAATCGGTGGTATTCCAAACACAAAACTAAACCCTTTCTGGAGAGGTAGACCTTCAACACAGGCCTATAGCATTCCCACAGATAAAGTTTAGCTAAACATGAGCTCATGATCTAAATTTACACAATAATGAAGAAATCAGCTAGAAGTGGAGAGAATCAGCAAAAAGCAATCAATACCAGAATTATATTCCCAAGGCCATCCATCAGATGTTGGAATAATCAGGTGCAAGGCAGAAAATATACATAAAACTAGAACTGAAACAAGGAACAAGGATGTTTTAAAAGACTGGGTAGGATCTTTAAAACATTTTTCAAGTACATGTCATTGATAAAGCTAAAAACTCGAAGGTTGTGTAATACAGCAGATTAATCATGGAGAAGTGTGAATTTATGCTGTTTTTAAAAATATGGCAGGTCAGATTTTCTGCCTAATTATATAAGTAGATTTATCTTTAAAAATACACATTATTTTAAAGACTTATTGGCTGTAAAATAAGTTAAGGTTATTTCAAAGGGCTTCTCTCCAAAGAAGAGTGAGAAGTAGCAAAACACAGAAAGTCGAGGGGAAAAAATGTCAATATATACATTGCGGTAGGGTGAACTAAGCCTTAGGCTAGCAACAGTGTGGACGAGCTGACCCTTAGATACTTACAACTAATCTGGAATCTTCAAAAAGTTCAACTATTTATAACTAAAAAGATTTCTTAAAATTAATAACCAAGTGTTTTAATTGACATCAGAAGAGTAAAACAATAAACCCTGAGAACATAGAAAAAATAGATAATAAATATATGAGCAGAACTTAATAAAACAGAAAAAAGTATAAAATTGAGGTGATTTAGTATGTCAAAAGAATATTCTTTGAAAAGATTTAAAAAACACACTTTGATTAAGCAAAACAAAAACATAAGTAAATAATATACAGAAAGAATCAGGACAATGTTAGAGCAGAGAATATATGAAATGCCAGTAAATTTGAACATTTCTGTAAAGTGGACAATTTCCTAGCTCCTAAAGTTTACCAAAACTGACACAAGAGGAAATCTATAGCTGGAGTTCTTTCACCAGTAAAGGCATTATGTCAATAGTTCACAGTCTTTCACCAAGAAAATACCAGACCCAGCCAGATCATTTGGGAGGTGAATTCTATGGCACTTCTATTAAACAGATAACATCAATATGAACAAAGAAAAACTTCTAGAGATAGCGAAGGAAGAATTCTCCTTTATTCATCTTATGAAGTCTATAAAATCCTAATACTGAAAATAGATTAGGACTGTAAGGAAAAAGAAATTTACAGGTCAAATTTACTTGTAAATATAAAAGCAAAAATGTTAAACTATGATATTAGCTACCCAAGTTCACTAGAGTAAGAAAAAGCATGAGCAAGTTAGGTAATCCAATGAATGAAAAGGTAGTTTAATGTCAAGGATATATATCAATAGATTGAAAACACCACATTTTATTTATTTCATCTGTCTCTTTAAAAAATGATAAGTACTTATATTGATTTCTCTTGTACTAGGCACTGTGCTAAGTCACTTACATATTTACTCCTTTAAACCTTCTATCATCCCTGCGGGAAAGTTCTATTTTGCTTCCATTTCTTAGCTAAGACTCTTACCCCCAGGAAAGTGAAGCAACATTTGTAAGTTTTTGTGGATGGTCAGTGATGGGACCAGTACAGGAACATCCAAAGTCTGTGCTTGGAAACAGCGCCCCATGTTGACACTCACATTACAGATGAAAGGAAAGGAACCATGCACTTACCATATAGATTAAGTCTCACATTACAGGTTAAAGGAAAGGAACCATGCACTTACATTATAGATTAATACCCCCATAACAGGTTAAAGGAAAAAGAAACATGTGCTTCCTCAAAAGTTGTAAAGAAAGCATATCCATTTCTTAATATATTTCCCAATTTCTTTTGCTTGTTTTCTGACCTTTGTAGTGCATTTTGCCATGAGGCAAATTTTATTTCTTATATAATTAAATGTATCCTTTTTTCTTTGTATCTGAGAAAGGTATTCCTCATGAATACCTTATTTCATGTCTCCCAGGTTTCTGATACTTTTACAGTTTCATTATTTTTTAACTTTTAGCTACTTGCTGTATCTAGAATTTAGTAATGATAGCCATATTTTCCCACGTTTGTTGAATAATTTTTGCTGCTGATCCAAAACGTGAATTTTATTTTAAACTCAATTCCTTTATGCTCTTGCATCTAATTTTAAGATGCTTCCTATTCCACTGGTTGTTTGCCTATCTAAAACAAAATGCTACCTCAATTATAATGTAATTATAATATAATAAATGTAATTAGTAATCATAATACGATATATAATAAATAGCATATATAAAATAACAAAATATAATTTACCATATAACAAGGTCCAAGGAGAGCAATACTATACAATCACTTGAAATATCCCGCAAAAGATAGTTTATAAAATTCAATATTCATTTGTAATTTAAAAGAAAGAGTAAAATAGGGATTGATGAATGCTTCCAAAATAAGAAGAAATTATATGTCTACAAGAGAAAGAGGTAAATGATAAACTTTAGTAACACTGGCAATAAATGCAGGACAAGATGAGGATGCCTGATATAATGTTAAAGAAAAAGTATTATGTAACATTGTTTTTGCAGCACTGATGAGTTCAGTGAAAAGAGAATCTCATAGAAAAGAGTATCTCGTTCTTCTTAATGTCTGTACACTTGTCCATTGCATGAACATAACAGCTTATTTAGCCAATATGTTACTGATCTGCATCTGGATTTCTAGGTTTTCATGGAATTTTTTATTATGCACAATTGTTTCAAACACTAGGACTTCCTCTTATGTTTATATCTTTTGAAAGAAACAATATCTCCACAGATGATTTATCTGTGCTGTCTGCTAGCTGACTTTGGGTACTTCTCATTTCTTCCCTTTACCTTCCTTGTCAATATGAAAACGGAAGGCAAGAAGGTCTCCTGTTTAGAGACTGTCAAGATAGATCTTGGTGATAAAGACTTGGTGGTAAAGGCTAAAAGTATCAACCCAGAACAAACGTTTTTCCACCTGTAGTTATGTGTGATTCCCTTGGCTTGACTCCGTAGAGGATGTCAGACAAGACTGTAGAATCTGCCGTCGAAGTGCTTCCAGTAGGATGAGCTAAGTCAAGTATGGTGGCATATGTAATTCAAGACAAAATATAATGTCTCCTTTTCTCTCCTAGCAAAACTTGGTGGAGTGAATGTAGAAGTCACTGTATGCTTTGAATTAAAGGAACACAATAAATCTTGTTTTGGAAGGTAAGTATTCTGGTCTCTTTGTGGAGATGAATTGGAAATTGCCTAGAAGAAGGAAAATGAGGTTAACCAAAGTTAAACTCATAAATAATTGAGCATTAATTAAATATCTGTGGTCTATGTTTGTCTTTGATCATAATTTCTCCCAATTTATAGACCTCTTTGATACTTGATGAGTCCTTGTCAAAGATGCACTTAACAATGGTTATCACTTGTGTATTAGGTTTTGCCTGGGCCCTGAAGAAACTATCCTAAATTACCAGCTATGATTGTCACTTGATTTCCTCACAGAGAACAATCAGAACTCCTTGTCTTAAGTGGCTTGGAATGTGAAACTAGTTAGTCTCTTAGATATTGTTAGAGGACCCTACAGAGCCCATTGGTGAAAGTTTGGAAAACATGGGGCTTCTTAAAATTGATTCTTGTAGTGCTATAGGAAAGATCACTGAACCAAAAGGATAACGGTGTTTCTGGTTCTGTTGTTAGCGTTCTCCATGGAAACATTGCTGAATCTTCTGGATTCAATTTCCTTCCCCATGTGTGAATGTCACTGAAAATATCCAACTCCATTCTATCCCCATATAACTTCAGGAACTAAGCAAAATGAAGACTCAAAATTCATTTCAAATAATGAAATGAATATATAACATAGAATGGAACTGGGAAAATACCTGGTTTAAATTCTGGAAAGTACCAACTGTACAATTCTGGATAAGTTGCTTACTCTTGCTTAGTCTAATTTAATGCCCATCTCACAGGATGTTATGATGATTAATTTAATATCTTTGTATAACACACAGTGTTATGTAATTTCTTCTTGTTTTTCTTGAGTAAATACATATCCTTAAGCAACTCACTGTAAACAATAGTTACTTACTTGCTTAAATTACTCTTATCTTCTATTATCACCTGAACTGTGTCCTGCTCAAGTTAATATGTGGAAGTCTTAACCCCCAATACCTCGTAATCTGACTGTATTTGGACATAAGGCCCTTAAATAGGTAACTGAGGTCAAATGAGGTCAAATGGGTGGGCTCTAATTCAATATGACTGGTGTCCTTATAAAAAGAAAATATTAGGACACAGACATGCACAGAGAGAAGACCATGTGAAGACCAAAGGAAAACATGGCATCTACAAACCAAGAAGAGATACCTCAGAAGAAATCAATCCTGTTGACACCTTATCTCAGATTTCTAGCCTCTACACCCGTGAGTGAGTAAATTTCTGTTGTTTAACCCCCTCAGTCTCTGGGACTTTGTCATGGCAGCTCTAGGAAACTAATACAACTTTTTATGGCCTCCTTGTCTCAAGTTGAAAGTTCAATATTTGGCATCATAGCTAAGAAACAAAAATATCATCTACATTCCTTGTTGTAGTCTTTCTTCCCCATTCTCATCACTAGTAATTTCCATATTTGGGTCTGTTTTCTGTATCTTGTAAACAGAGCGTTACACTCATTTCTTGTCTTACTGCTAAGATACAATAAATGTGCAGATACCGAATAGATTTTGGAGAAGTGCAACATATAGTTGATACATGTGTGATATGTGTGTATTCATATAATTTATACTTTTTCTCTATTTTCTTCCTTTGGTGTGAGCTAAGATTCTCTGCTTTTGTGACTAGTGCTCCTGAATACTAATCCCTGAATTTAATTCACCAAAAATTGTCAAAAATAATAATCATATGGGGAAAGAGAGAGTGATAGAGGGAGAAGAACAAATAATCAGGCAAAGGCAGTACTGTGACTTATTAGGGTCTTATTAATAAGATTATGTTAGTCTAGAGGAAATGACCGTAAGTACCATCAGTGAGCCCAGTTGGTCTTTACTGAGTGCTAGACACATCCCTGAGTTCTGTTCTTAGTCTCCAACTGTATGATGACTACTGTCTGGAAGTATTATCTGAACAACTAAAGTCACTTAATGGAAAAGGAATATGTCTTTAGAGAAGCAACAGTAATTTTTCTATCTGATTAAAAAGCAATGTTGACTGTCTGGAAACCTCAGTCATATTTGTAAGCAGAAAAGCATTGGCTATTAAAAGTGGATGATGTAAAGAGATGAGCAGAAACTTTGGCGATAGGTATACCTGGATTTAATTCTCACTTCTACCACTTGGCAGCTGGATAGCCTTAGGCAAGTTTCATACCTCCCTGAAATTCACTTAATTCAGTCTGTAAAATGGCATAATAACTTATTATAGCATCCTTTTAGGAATTTTAAATCAGTTATTGAAATAAAAGTACACACTATATAGACAAGTATGGATTCCTCAATAGGTGTTTGACCTTTCATTTCTCCAGTATCCCACCCCCATCAAATAAAGAAAAATACTTTTTAAAATTTATGAATATTTCATTATTCCAAAGTTAAAGCCATAAAAATAAAAATAATCAACTGGCCTACGATCATACCATTAGAAGAACAAAAAAATAGGTGTTCATGAGAGTTCCAAATTAGAATACAAGTTTTCATTAGGCACCTGTTTATGTATGCTATTCTACTCTTTAAAATAAATAATTAAATTTGAAAGACTTATTTCCTCACTTTTAAGACTTTATTAGTTTACAAATTACATATCGACCTATGCTAAATATTATACCGACCCATGCTAATGAATTCAGTACAGAAAACAAAAAACACTGCACTCAAGCAAACTACATATATATGTGTGTGTGTGTGTGTGTATATATATATATATATATATATATATATATATATATATATATATATATATATATATATATACATATAACTTAAATGCATTTATATCCTAGCATGTCCCATAAAGCATTGTGGTAACTCACCGGAATACATACAATCAAATATAATGGCAAAAGCACTTAATATAAACAAGGCCAAGGAAACATAGACAGAAGATGAGGGAAATGTGAACAGGAGGAAGTGTAGTTAATCGAGTTGTATGCTTTGACCTTAAGAGTCTCTGTGTGGGGACTTCCCTGGTGGCACAGTGGTTGGGAATCCGCCTGCCAGTGCAGGGGACATGGGTTCGAGCCCTGGTCTGGGAAGATCCCACATGCCGCGGAGCAAATAAGCCCGTGTGCCACAACTACTGAGCCTGTGCTCTAGGGCCCATGAGCCACAACTACTGAAGCCCGCGTGCCACAACTACTGAAGCCCCAGCGCCTAGAGCCCGTGCTCAGCAACAAGAGAAGCCACAGCAATGAGGAGCCTGCACACCACAATGAAGAGTAGCCCCCACTCGCCCCAACTAGAGACAGCCTGTGTGCAGCAACAAAGACCCAACATGGCCAAAAATAAATAATAAATAAATTTATTTTAAAAAAAGATTCTCCGTGGATAAAACAACATGTAAATAATTGGTTACAAAGCCACATTATTTGAAGGTGCCAGACTGCACATTAACAGTCTGACACAAAGGGACAGCACAGGAAAACTATTCAAAGATAGAGATTTTTAAATATTTGCAGTTTGAAACCTTTTAGAGCACGTATAATGAGCTCGACAGACATTTCAACACTCAACATGTTAATCACATGTTCAAAGTATGTCTCAAAGTCATTGCAAATAGCTGTTGTCTCTGTCCCTGATATCCAAAACTGATCTGTGATGTGTAAAACTCAGGACGTATTGATATCCACTTTTTGGCATCTGAACAGGAAACAAAGTTGTTTCGCAGTGATAATAAAGAATGAAGTAAATGCAAAAGGATACAAAAGACAAAGTACTGAGGGAATGTATTAACAGAACAAGTCAAACTAAATTCTGGTGAACTGGGGCCTACGATTGTACACACTCCATGGAAATACCCCAGCCTAAATACTGGCATAGGAGGAAGGGTACTGCGAAGCCCATCACAGTATAATCCTTTAAAATGTCCCTTTCAAGGTTGGCTCCACTCAACACTGAGTATAGGAAATCTTCCCATCAGGCAGAAACACTGGCTGCCCAATGATTGACCAAGAAATTAACACACTAATGAATAAATGATGCTAATTTATTTCTAGCCCTGACAATGGGAAACAGCACACACTCTGTGTCAATGGTATGTCCTCTTTCCCACTTTTCTAAGTGGGAAATTATGTTTTTCCCTTCATTGCTTTATATCATGTGTGGCAGGCATGATGGGAAATGGCTATCAATGGTTCTGTTATTGATTTCTACCTTCATTTCATTGTGGCTAAAGAGGATACTTTGTATGATTTCAATTTCTTAAAAATGTATTGGTACTTGTATTGTGGCCTAACATATGGTCTTTCCCGGAGAGTGTTCCATGTGTACTTGAGAAAAAATGTGTATTCTGCTGTTGTTGAGTGGAGTGATCTATATACGGCTGTTAGGTTTAGTTGGTTAAATGTGTTATTCAGTCCCCCTACCTCTCTACTGATCTTCTGTCTAGATGTGTTTTCCATTATTGAAGGCAAGGTATTGATCTCCAACTATTATTTTAGAACTATCTATTTCTTCCTTCAATTCTGTCAATGTTTGCTTCACATATTTGGGGGTTGTTTGGTACATATATGTTTATAGGTGTTCTATCTTCTTGATAGATTGAACTTGTTATCAACATATAGTGGCCTCCTTTTCCTCTTGTGATAGTTTTTGATTTAAAGTTTATTTTGTGTGATAGTAACATAGCCATCCCAGATCTATCTTCCTTCCTTCCTTCCTTCCTTTCTTTTTCTGTCTCTCTTTCTTTCTTTTTTGTTACTAGTTGCATGGGATATTTTATTCTATGCTTTAACTTTCAAGCAACTTGTGTCTTTTGAAATCAAGTGAGTTTTTTGCGGACAGCATATACTTGGATTATGGTTGTTTTTAAAGTCCATTCTGCCAATGTTTATCTTTTTATTGGAGAGCTTAATCCACTTACTTTTTCAAAAATTACTGATGAGGAAGAACTTAATTCTGTCTATTTCCTGCTTGTTTTCTGTATGTCTTATGCATTTTTTGCCCCTCATTTACTCCATTACTGACTTCTGTGCTTAGCCGATTTTCTTGTGGTGAACTCTTGATTCCCTTTTCATTTCTTTTTGCATATAGTCTATTGATATTTTCTTTGTGGTTATCAAGAAGATGACATTTACCATTCTAAAGTTAAAACAATATAATTTCAGTTGAAACCAACTTCAGTAGCACACAGAAACTCTGTTCCTCTACAGTTCCGTTCCTCCTCTTTACATTATTATTGTCACAAATTACACCTTTATACTTCGTGAGCTCAATAACATGGATTTATGATTATTTTATACATTTGTGTTTTCAATCATGTAAGAAATAAAAAGTAGAGCTACAAGCCAATAACACAATACTGGCTTTAGTATTTGCCCATGTATTTATCTTTACTGGAGATTTCTATTTCTTTCTACAGCTTTGAGATGCTGTCTAGTATCCTTTCATTTCAACCTGAAGGTTCAATTTAGCATTTCTCATAGGGCAGTGGTAGGAAGTTGTAAAATAAATGCCCTCAGCCTTTGTTCATCTGGGAATGCGTTAATTTCTCCCCACGTTTTGAAACCAGTTTGGCCAAATATAGAATTCTTGGTGGACAATTCTTTTTTCTTTCAGCACTTTAAATATGTCTGGCCTCTTGCTTCCGTGGTTTCATATAGGAAATTAGCTCTAATCTTTTTGAGGATCCCTGCTTTGTAACAAATTTCTTTTTTCTTTCTCCTTTGGGAGAAAAGATTCTTTCTGTGTCGTTTGGCTTCTGAGAGTTTGATTATACTGGTTTTTGCTGTGGGGTTCTTTGAGTTTCTCTTAGTCCTGAAATCAGCTAAAGATTTATAGCAACCAAACACATAGTGAACCAGGGAAGAGGCAATTTGAAAATGGCAGGAAAGCTTTGTGGCATTTTTACTTGCCCTTGCCCCATCCACTGTTAGTGTAGTGATGGTGTTAAAGTGGTGGAGTCTTAATGCAGTGATAGTCTTAAAGTAGCAGCAGACCATTCCTAGTATGGGACCCTCAATCCTGCTTCAGGAGGGAGCAGAGGAGACCGTACTCTCAGATTATTATGTGTATCTGTTCTAACCTGTCTGGGAGCTACCTGAAGGACTGACACAAGATGCTTATCTCTGTCTTAGCTAACTTGGAACACAGTCTGGAAAAGCAGTGGTCAATGCTCAAAAAAAGTGCAAGGTGAACTAACAAAACACAGGTGGCTGGGGCAGAAGACTGTGCATTGAAATACAATAGACCACAGAAGATGCAGGAGCCAAAGTTGGGGGAGATTCTTTGGGAAATTAGAACCTACATAAAGTACACATGTGTCCAGAGAAATTAGGAAAGCCACATGCATACTCGAGATAAGATGCATGTTCTGAAAACACCAGAGGAGTCTCTAAGCTTTTACCGTGGGCTGAGCCCTGAACTCAATGCAGGTCAGCTAAATGTTGAAGGAGTGATCCAGCAATCTGCACAATGGGCAGAGGTGTGTGGTTTTGGGTGTGCATGTGGATGTGCTTGTGTGTATTTATTTTTGTTTGTTTTAGGTGCAGGAATTCAAGGAAATCTCTGTCAAAACATTAGCTAAACATGAACTAAAGGAACAGAGACTTCAGTGCGTACATACGATAAGGAAAACAGTCATTGCAAAAATAGTTTGGAAAGGTCCCTAAACAAACAGACTACTACAGCCTCCAACAAGCAAAAGCCCAGGGAACCCTGGGAAAGTGGGAGAATCTGATTTCCATAGATACCACATTATACTATTTGAAAGACAAATTTTCAACCAAAAAAATCACAAGGTATACAAAGACATGGAAAAGTATGGTCCATTTAAGAAAACAAATTAATTGATGAAACCATCCCTAAGGAAGCCCAGACATTTCTCCACTGCATATTCTGGCCTCCTTTGTCATAGATTCATTGACCATAAGTGCATGGGTTTCTTTCTGGGCTCTCTATTCTGTTCCAGTGATCGATGTTTTTGTGCCAGTACCATACTGTTTTGATTAGTGTAGGTTTGTAGCACAGTCTGAAGCCAGGGAGCATGATTCCTCCAGTTGTGTTCTTCTTTCTCAAGACTGTTTTAACTATTCAGGATCTTTTGTGTTTCCATACAAACTTTAAAATTATTTGTTCTAGGTCTGTGGAAAATGCCCTTGATATGTTGATACAGACTGCATTGAATCCGTCGATTTCCTTGGGTATGATGGTCACTTTAACAATATTAATTCTTCCAATCCGTGACCATGGTATATCTTTCCAGCTGTTTGTGTCATCTTTAACTTCTTGTATCAGTGTCATATAGTTCCCTGGGTACAGGTCTTTTACCTCCTTAGGCAGATTTATTCTTCTGTATTTTATTCTTTTTTATGCGATTGTAAATGGGATTGTTTCCTTAATTTCTCTTTCTGATAGTTCACTGTTAGTGTATCGAAATACAGTAGATTTCTAGATATAAATTTTGTATCCTGCAAATTTACCAAGTTCATTTTTGAGCTCTAATAATTTTTGGATGGTGTCTTTCAGATTTTCTATGTATCATGCCATCTGCAAACAGTGACAGTTTTACTTTTTCCTTTCCATTTTGGAGTCCTTTTATTTATTGACTTTTCTTGTCTGATTGCTGTGGCTAGGACTTCCAAAAGGACCTTCAATAAAAGTGGTGAGAGTGGGCATCCTTGTCTTGTTCCTGATCTCAGGGGAAATGCTTTCAGCTTTTCACCATTGAGTATGTTAGCTATGAGCTTGTCGTATATGGCCTTAATTATGTTGAGGTATGTTCCCTCTATGCCCACTTTCTGGAGAGTTTTTACCATGAATGGATATTGAATTTTTTTCAAAAGCTTTTTCTTCATCTATTGAGATGATCATATGGTTTTTAGTCTTCAATTTGTTACTGTGATGATAAGAGACCTAAGAGAGCTACAGAGGCTAAGTGACCTTTCCTTCCCTGAATGGGTAGGTATCCTTGTTCTGCCTTCTAATTGAGTTAGTATCTGAGTAAAGAACTGCCAGGTGTCATTTAGTTCACAATACACTGTTGTGGCAATATAGAAATGAATTTGCCTAAATCATTTGGCTTTTCTAAATTATAGTAAATGAATATACTGAATGAATACTTCAACTTAAGGAAATGTTCTTAAAAATATATTAATGTAGACACTTCAGCGGAGAATTGAAAACAAAACAAATAATTCAGGTAAAATTAAAGTACACTCAGTTGTATCCAGTTTCCTCTTGTAAATCTCTCTTTTTCATTTGAGTGGACAGTCACTGGAGAATATCTGACTTGGGGCTAAGGAAATCTAAGCCTTCTTGGCCACACTGTATTCCCTTATGTCGTTTAATAAAGACACCAGTTGGGTTGCTGAAAAAATAGTGGGAAAAAATCAATGCCTCACATCCAAAGGGCAGCTCTTGAAAATATGTGGATTGTCGTAGTCATTTTGCTCTTCTGGCCTCAGAAGTTCTAATCTTAACCTTAGCCCCTCACGCAGAGAGACATTTTAAACCAATTCGCACATTACTCATTATGTGACTGTTGAATAAGAGAAACCCAGCTCTTTTCCTGTGCTTTCAACCAGTTATCTTCTTCAAAACTTTGTTTGGATTGTTATACCTTAATCTTGCCTGGCAAGGGACTTATGGGAAGGTTGTTATTGTTTGAAAGTTTGGTGCCAGTATCTGCAAAGAAAGAAGAAAGTAAAGAAGAAAAGGTGTGTTTATCAAACATCCCAATAGTGAAGGTGTGTGAAAGCAACTTTTGAAAAAGTGAATCTGTCAGAGTTTAGCCATATTATTACATTTTATTTTATTCATTGAACATAAGTAATTATCAGTGAATCCTTTCTAGATTTTCTAGTTTCCCAAAGTTCCCTGTATTCACATTCTAAGGTGAAAAATGGTATTTTAAGTCACTGCTCTCCACCTTATATTATTTATAATCACTCCTCATGACCTCTTCCTTCAAAGAAACGTGATCCTGAGAAGTGTCCTTTGTTTGTCTTTGTGGAATAAGTGATGGGGATGCATCCTGGAGACCTGTGAGATGTTTAAATTGTGGCCTAATGAAACTAGGATGGAGAGTTCTGGAAAGATCTGGAAAGATGGCTGGTAGAGTGTGGCCAGATGTGGGAGAAGAGATACATACAGAGAGAGGGAGAGGAAATTTTCAGAGGGAGACAATTAAACAAATAATTCAATAAGTTTTGTTGTGTGGTGTGGGATGCAAGCCTTTCTCTCCCCCTTTCCTTCACAATCTCTTTGTTAAAGACTGTGTATTTCATTAGCTTTACTAAGATAGGATTTGCCGTTTTCTTTGGATACTGAGAATGGACCCATGGAAACAGTTACATTTGGGTTATCTCTGACTGTCTTTAATGAAGAACATAAATATTGGCCACACTATCTATGCACATGCTATCACTATGCCTTTTTTGTTCTCTGTTCATATATCTAAGTCCTCTTCTTTGAGGTCAATCTCAAACCTCATCTGAAATGTACATTTATTGATAGATTCAACCCATAATGAACTGTCCCTTCTTTGTGCTCCTTAGGCTCTGATTATTTATAAAAACTCATTTTTGAACTTAGACACTGTCCAATATGATATATTAGTTATTTCATCAGCATATGTTATATCCTCAACACAGTTATAAGCTTTTGTGGGGCTGGGATCATACATTCTGTAATTTTTCTCAGTACTTACACTTACTTTGATAGAAAGCACATTCATTCATCTAAACATCATTTATTGAGTGTTAATTAAATGTCTCAACTCAGTCAATATTGTTTGAATGAATGCATGCATGAATGACGGAGTATGCAATAGGTAGCCTAATGTACCGCCCGATGTGAAAAAACCAAAAACATAAACACAAAAGCAAGCCGAAAAGTGGACCAGGACTTTCTGTAAAATATCCTGCTTTTGTTGGATGAGGCCATGAAAATCAAAATGCTCCTGAAAGGTCTTAAGAGCTGACCAAGAATAGTAAACAACTGAAATTCTCTCAGGCTTATTCAACCCTATCACTGGACACATTTATACCTCTCAGGAATGTTATTAAAAGAAGAGATTAATAAAGCTTTTATAGATGAGTTGATAAATCTCTAAATATTTGAATCTTCATTTCCTCCTAGGTTTCTCTAGTTTGGGTTTCCAAAAGATTTCAAGAAACCACAGGATAATTAAAAAATTAGACATTATCTTTCTTACCTTCATGTTTTTTGATGGTAAACACATTTTATTTTCTCCATAGTGCTGCCCAATTTCCACCAGTACAGTTCTTAAGTGAATTTTGCTCTGGATGGTGGTATATATAAGATGTAAATGAATTGTTTGTATATGTTTTAGAATTCTTCAAAAGGGCCTGGCCATGGGAATGCATTGAATCTTACTTAAATAAGTAAAGTAACTTCCTCAGAATTATTATTTTATTCTGGTTAGGATACTCTCTGCCCTGGTTTGTTAAAATTTCCCTCTAGAGTGGTTTTAATTTTGTTTCTGATAGGGTCCTAGGATTTATTGCCACACCCATCCTGCATCTGGTTTTCTTTGAATTACTCTCCTTGCAGTTTCTGATTCATACAGGGCCTTACAGGTTAGTGACAACCTGGCCATCACAACTCTGGGAAGGACAGGCCTACTTTTCAGAGGTGTTGATGTTTTCTGTACCTGAAGGTTTTCAAGAGATATCAATCTTCCTCACCACCTCCCTTGGCCCTCTTAATGGACTAAGCAGTTCCTCATGAAAGTTCTGTAGGATATCTGTACTAACTTCTCCATATTGTTCCATCCTGAGTCTAAATTCCTGGCCTCAAGGTAATGTTAGATTTCTAGCTCCAGCCCCTATGTACATAAGGCCTATACTAGGGAACGGAACCCATACACATCAGTCTGCTCTTATTTCTCTGGATTTAATTTCTCTGTTACTTTCTGAAACATGCAGGTGTTCCTTTCTTTCTTTTAATCTCAGCTATGTGCTTTTAACATTTTCAAAACTGACCCAGAATTTACATGTGTCTCCAGTAAGAGTACATTAAATTGAGCTTAGTCTGCTCTTCTACTGGCATATTTGAGATCCAAATAATTTGCTACTTAACTGGATTCAGTTACCTGTATATTTCAGGCACCTAAAACTCACCATGTTCCAAATTTCCCCCTTTATTGTTAGTAATTTTCTTGGGAATCTGGATAACATTTGATGGAATAAAGTTAGTGAGTGGCCCAGGATTGCCTGAAATTTTGTTTGTCAGAGTGGCCAGGGAAAGTTAAGCAAAGAAGAAAACCAAATGAAAAACAGAATCACATTATTATGGCTGAGACAAGATTCCATGCAGAACTCTCTGTAGAGCTGGGTTGGGTCATAACTTATGCCAGAGCTCTAGGTGGGGTTGACATCATCTCATGCCAAGATCTCAGTTCTGGGCTAACGTCATCTCTGGTCCACTCTATGGAGTGGAAACTTTGGAGGAATGGCCAATGTGTTCCACAGTGTAGGAAGAGGGAAACTGTGAACGTTACTTTCTAAATTGTGGAGGAACTAACCACTGTAAATGTGCCTTGAACTATGGTGTTTAATTTGACCAGGCAGATCAATGACTTTCCCCTTGAATGAAATGCTGCTACATATATGAGCAGAAAAACAAAACTGGTGTAAGGAATAGATAGCTAGTGGGAAGCAGCCACATAGCACAGGAAGATCAGCTCTGTGCTTTGTGACCACCTAGAGGGGTGAGATAGGGAGGGTGGGAGGGAGGGAGATGCAAGAGGGAAGAGATATGGGGACATATATATATGTATAACTGATTTACTTTGTTAGAAAGCGGAAACTAACACACCATTGTAAAGCAATTATACTCCAATAAAGATGTTTAAAAAAAAAACTAGTATAAGGAGATGGAGAGACTGGGAGTCTTATTTTCCCAGCAATTAACTTTTCCTCGACCATGACCTTCCCTTTGAGTCTCCTAGACCTTGGGGATGATCGCAACCCCTTGGGTTGGGTGATGGCAACCCCATCTTCACTAGAACCTCTATAGTTCACTTTGATTTTTCCCACTCCGTCTATCCATCCCATGTATGCAGTCAGACATTTGATCTTGGACTTTTACTGACAAAATATCCTTGAATATAACCATTTCTTTTCACTCCCACTGCTACTGCTTTGGTCACTGCCTTAACTAGGGCTTTATCTTTAAGTTCTTTATATAAATATATAAATATCTATATATAAATAAAATATACAAATAAATAAAATGTAATATTAATTCTGATGATTTTAAAGTCTTTTCTTGATAAAGACTTTTCCTGATAAATATACACAATATCTTATATAAATATTTGTGTATTATCTGTTCTTTTCTTAGAATTTTAGTCATATGATTCTATCTCTTGGTATGTCTAGAACTTTTTGATTGAATGCTGACTATTTTATTTGGCTTTTTAAATTTTTCTCAGTGGAAATGTTGTTTTGCTTCAAAATATTTTACTCTACCTGGAAGTAGCAAATCTTCAAAATACAATTTTTTTAATGCTTTCAAATATCAACACTGTAGGTGTCACAAAATCTAGAAAAATGACATTTGAAAATGAACTGCTGCCAGATGTGTCTCTATAAAACTTTTTCCCCACTCTTGTAGCTATATATTCTTTAACTGCCTCCTCATATGACAGTTTATGTGTTTTAGAAATAAAATTTTAAGAAATAAACTTTGTAGTTTATAGACATAGATTTCTTTTCACATGGTTGATTAGAGTTTGCTTTTAGTTATTAATAGTTTAGAAAAGTTTATTTCAGCGTCACAATTTATTATTGATAATGTCGCATTAATGTTCATTGTTAACTTTGAGAAAACCTCTATGGATTACTTCTTCATAAATATTTACTATTATAAATGCATTACTGATTTCAGTACTGCTATAGGTTTGTGCATTACAGGAATTCTGCTAAAATACTCATTCACACCATTCCATTACACACATTATTGATGGGGTATATTCTTTTATTTATTTATGTTTGAGTGTGTTGTGTCTTCGTTGCTGTGCGCAGGCTTTCTCTAGTTGCAGCGACCGGGGGATACTCTTTGTTGCGGTGTGCAGGCTTCTTATTGCGGTGGCTTCTCTTGCTGCAAAGCACAGGCTCTAGGCACACAAGTTTCAGTAGTTGTGGCTCGCAGGCTCAGTCGTTGTGGCTCACGGGCTCTAGAGCAAAGGCTCCATAGTCGTGGCACACGGTCTTAGTTGCTCCGCAGCATGTGGGATCTTCCCGGACCAGGGCTCGAACCCGTGTCCCCTGCATTGGCAGGTGGCTTCCTAACCACTGTGCCATCAGGGAAGCCCCTGGAGTATATTGGTTTTATTTATTTTTTTGCAGTATGCTGGCCTCTCACTCTTGTGGCCTCTCCCCGTTGTGGGGCACAGGCTCCGGACATGCAGGCTCAGTGGCCATGGCTCACAGGCCTAGCCACTACGCAGCATTTGGGATCTTCCCTGACTGGGGCACAAACCCGTGTCCCCTGCATCGGCAGGCAGACTCTCAACCACTGCACCACCAGGGAAGCCCTGGAGTATATTCTTGACAGAAGGAAATTTCCGTTTTGACTAAGCATTGAAGAAAACTGAATCTTTGACTTATCTTTCACATGCCTGATGATTGAAATAATTTTCCACAGAATAACTTCTGGTTTTATACTTTTCAGTTCTTTTTTTCTTCTTCAAACGCACATGCTTTGAGAGCTGTGAAGTGCAAGACATGGCTATACTGTAAGGTGGTTTTTGTCCTTACGCTTCTGTGTCTTGTGCTAGTTATGTCAGTAGGGTAGTCAGTAAGAGTACTGGAAGTTATTCCTGTAATGGGATATTATATAGTCAATTACATATGGTGCTGTCTGAAAATCACATAATAGCCTCACTTAAAACATCTCCTTATCCAGATTTCAAAAAAGCCTGTGACCAATCCAAGATGATCCAACATAGCAGAATATGATAGAAGGAAAATTGACAAAGAAATAGACGCTGGACTTACCTGATGGAAATTAAAATATCTCACATTTGACAATTTTTCAAAAACCTATAATTACATGAACTAATTTCTAGGGTTCTTCGTAGGACCTCAAAAGGAACCCATAGAGTTGTGGAACAACAATAGAAGCTACTGCGATGAGAAGCCTGGGCACCGCAACAAAGAGTAGCCCCCGCTCGCCGCAACTAGAGAAAGCCTGTACGCAGCACTGAAGACCCAACACAGCCAAAATAAAAATAAATAAATAAAAATAAATAAATTTATCTTTTAAAAAGTAATACTCAGGTTTGAGGCATGAGAAATTTGATGAGGAGAAATTAGCTAATGTTTGCAGAACTTTTAAAATATCAAACTCAGTCTCTAAGATTTTAGCATTCTATACAACATCAGTTACTTATTATTGGTTTGGGAAGGCCAATTTAAAATTTTCTCATCTTACTGTATTGAAATTCACAGCCCTAATGTTGTCCACGTTGACTATATGAATGATGAAGAAAAGTCAATCATGTATTTCATTTCCAACTGGACAGAAAACAATATTTTAAAAAGTGTTTGGCCTACTGATTTTTGATTTCTTCTAAGGCAAATGGATAGGTAATTTTTATTCCCTGATTAGAAGAAAAATGGTGGAAGAGGGCAGGGTTAAGAATTAAGATTTCAAGAGCATGAGAGGTAGATGGCCAACCACAGTTCCTAAGGTTCAGTGCCTGTAACTGTTGCCGCCGCTTACGCATGCCAAAGCAGTGGTACGGCTGCTGCGCTCGTGTTTGCTACCACTAGAAACATTCTTGCCAGTAGTGGCGGCAGCAGGACTCCATTACCCCCTTTTTTCACTCTCTCCAGAAACTCCAGGTGGCGTCTTCCGTGGGTAACGTGGCCGACAGCACAGAACCAACAAAACGTATGCTTTCCTTCCAAGGGTTAGCTGAGCTGGCACATCGAGAATATCAGGCAGGAGATTTTGAGACATCTGAGAGACACTGCATGCAGCTCTGGAGACAAGAGCCAGGCAATACTGGTGTACTTTTATTACTTTCACCTATACACTTCCAGTGTCGAAGGCTGGACAGATCTGCCCACTTTAGTACTCTGGCAATTAAACAGAACCCTCTTCTGGCAGAAGCCTATTCAAATTTGGGGAATGTGTACAAGGAAAGAGGGCAGTTGCAGGAAGCAACTGAGCATTACCGGCATGCATTGTGTCTCAAACCAGATTTCATCGATGGTTATATTAACCTGGCAGCCGCTTTGGTAGCAGCAGGCGACATGGAAGGGGCAGTACAAGCTTAAATCTCTGCTCTTCAGTACAATCCTTCTTTGTACTGTGTTCGCAGTGACCTGGGGAACCTGCTCAAAGCCCTGGGTGGCTTAGAAGAAGCCAAGGCATGTTATTTGAAAGCAATTGAGATGCAACCGAACTTTGCAGTAGCTTGGAGTAATCTTGGCTGTGTTTTCAACGCACAAGGGGAGATTTGGCTTGCAATTCATCACTTTGAAAAGGCTGTCACCCTTGACCCCAATTTTCTGGATGCTTATATCAATTTAGGAAATGTCTTCAATGAGGCACGGATTTTTGACAGAGCTGTGGCAGCTTACCTTCGTGCCCTAAGCTTGAGTCCAAATCATGCAGTGGTACAACCTGGCTTGTGTATACTACGAGCAAGGCCTGATGGATGTGGCAATAGACACCTACAGGCGAGCTATTGAATTGCAACCACATTTCCCTGATGCTTACTGCAACCTAGCCAACGCTCTCAAAGAGAAGGGCAGTGTTGCTGAAGCAGAAGATTGTTATCATACAGCTCTCCGGCTGTGTCCCACCCATGCAGACTCTCTGAATAACCTAGCCAATATCAAAGGAGAACAGGGAAACAGTGAAGAGGCAGTTCGCTTGTATCGTAAAGCATTAGAGCTCTGCCCAGACTTTGCTGATGCCCATTCAAATTTAACAAGTGTATTGAAGCAGCAGGGGAAACGGCACGAAGCTCTGATGCATTATAAGGAGGCTATTCGAATCAGTCCTACCTTTGCTGATGCGTACTGTAATATGGGAAACACTCTATGGGAGATGCAGGATGTTCAGGGAGCCTTGCAGTGTTATACTCGTGCCGTTCAGATCAACCCTGCATTTGCGGATGCCCACAGCAATCTGACTTCCATTCACCAGGATTCAGGGAATATTCCAGAAGCAATTGCTTCTTATCGCACTGTTCTGAAGCTTCAACCTGATTTTCCTGACGCTTATTGTAATTTGGCTCATTGCCTGCAGGTTGTCTGTGATTGGACAGACTATGATGAGCGAATGAAGAAGTTGGTCAGCATTGTGGCTGACCAGTTGGAGAAGAATAGGTTGCCTTCTGTGCAGCCTCAACATAGTATGCTCTATCCTCTTCCTCATGGCTTCAGGAAGGCTATTGCTGAGAGGCATGGGAACCTCTGCTTGGCTAATATAAGTGTCCTTCATAAACCACCGTATGAACATCCAAAAGACTTGAAGCTCAGTGATGGTCGACTGCGTGTAGGATACGTGAGTTCTGACTTTGGGAATCATCCTACTTCTCACCTTATGCAGTCTATTCCAGGCATGCACAATCCTGATAAATTTGAGATATTCTGTTATGCCCTGAGCCCACATGATGGCACAAACTTCCGAGCGAAGGTGATGGCAGAAGCCAATCATTTCACTGATCTTTCTCAGATTCCATGCAATGGGAAAGCAGCTGATCGCATCCATCAAGATGGTATACACATCCTTGTAAATATGAATGGTTATACCAGGGGTGCTCGAAATGAACTCTTTGCTCTCAGGCCAGCTCCTATTCAGGCAATGTGGCTGGGGTACCCTGGGACTAGTGGCATGCTTTTCATGGATTATATCATCACTGATCAGGAAACGTCACCTGCTGAAGTTGCTGAGCAGTATTCTGAGAAACTGGCTTATATGCCCCATACATTCTTTATTGGTGATCATGCTAATATGTTCCCTCACCTGAAGAAAAAAGCCGTCATCGATTTTGAGTCCAATGGGCACCTTTATGACAATCGGATTGTGCTGAATGGCATCGACCTCCAAGCATTTCTTGATAGTCTATCAGATGTGCAAATAGTCAAGATGAAATGTCCTGATGGAGAAGACAGCGCAGACAGCAGTAATACAGCTCTTAATATGCCTGTCATTCCTATGAATACTGTTGCAGAAGCAGTTATTGAAATGATTAACAGAGGACAAATTCAGATTACAATGAATGGATTCAGTATTAGCAATGGCCTGGCAACTACCCTGATCAACAATAAGGCTGCCACTGGAGAGGAGGTTCCCCGTACCATTATTGTAACCACACGTTCTCAGTGTGGGTTACCGGAAGATGCCACTGTGTACTGTAACTTTAATCAGTTATACAAAATTGACCCATCTACTTTGCAGATGTGGGCAAATATTCTGAAGCGTGTTCCCAATAGTGTACTGTGGCTGTTGCGTTTTCCAGCAGCAGGAGAAGCTAATATTCAACAGTACACACAAAATGTGGGCCTTCTCCCAAACTGTATCATTTTTTCCCCTGTTGCTCCTAAAGAGGAACATGTTTGGAGAGGCCAGCTGGCTGATGTCTGCTTGGACACTCCACTCTGTAATGGCCACACCACAGGGATGGATGTCCTTTGGGCAGGGACCCCCATGGTGACTATGCCAGGAGAGACTCTTGCTTCCCGAGTTGCAGGTTCCCAGCTCACTTGTTTAGGCTGTCTTGAGCTGATTGCTAAAAATAGGCAAGAATATGAAGAGATAGCTGTGAAACTGGGAACTGATCTCGAATACCTGAAGAAAATTCGTGGCAAAGTCTGGAAGCAGAGAACATCTAGCCCTCTGTTCAACACCAAACAATACACAATGGAACTAGAGCGGCTCTATCTACAGATGTGGGAGCATTATGCAGCTGGCAACAAACCTGATCACATGATTAAGCCTGTTGAAGTCACTGAGTCGGCCTAAATAACGACTGTGTGCCCAGGAGAATTATCCCTGTAGCTGAGCCTCAACCTTCTGGGGGAAAGGGAACTACTTTTTCAATATCATGGTGCAGATGGGTGACAGACAATGATAAGAAATAGCACAGCCAGACTTGCTTCCTGCATGATCACGATAGGGAGAGACCCAAGAGATGCGAAACTGCTGTTCCACAAGGAGTCTCCATCGAATTTTGCAGCAGCCAGGTGTCTGGAGGGTCTGGAAGGTAAGTCTGGAAGGTCTGATCTCCCTTGGTCTCCCAGGGGATGGATGGTTAGTGTGGAAGGGAGATAGAGATTGCCCAGCCGTTTTGTGATTATCATGGATTGATTGAGTCTTCTGAATTAATTTTTTTCTTTATATCTTGGGTATTGGAGCTTTTAAAAATGTTTGGTTTCAGGTATTTTTATTCATGTGAAGTGTATGTGATTCTCTTGAGATAAGGTTTTAAGCTAAAATATTCCTTGTTTTAGTTTCTGAACTCTACCGATAAATGGGGACTTTGCTGGTGTAGTCTTTTTATAGGTTTTATAAACCACTTGAGCCTATATCAGTCACTTTAGTGTCTGACATAACGTTTGGAACTCTCAGTGCTTTGTTGGTTTGTAGATGATGGCTTCAATTCTTTTTCTGGTCCGTTTCCTTCTTCCCTTCCCCCCACTTTAAAAATTATCCTGTAACTTGGCTAACAAAATACCAAGTGTGATTCACAACCTCCCAGAGTGTTTCTCTTCAACACATCATCTGGTGCCAAATGAAGATTCTTAGGAGTACTTATTAATTATAAAGGGCACAGTTGTGGTACTGTCACTGACGATAATAATAATGGATTTTTGGCCTAGAGTTTTGACCTATTTCACCAGTGTTTTACCGTTGACTGCCCCTCTATGCTGCTTCCAAAAGTGAGACTGTGTGATACGGTTTTTACTTTCATTTCTAAAGTTTGTTTTTTTTAGGTGAGTCCTGTTCTTCCTTTTTCTTTCAGCAGAAATGAAATCCCAGGTAAGTATAAGTATTCAAATATTTGATCAGTAAGTCACAGTTATCTCCAGTACATTAAATAACTTTCATCAAAAAACATGTTATAGGTAAAAAGCTCTGAAGGACCAGCTATGTATATGATAATTATGTTTCAGGCCTTCTAGGGTATTATATATAATAACTTGTCTTCTGGTTGTGGTCTTGAAGTCTTTATGGATTCAGCCTCAGTAGTAGCGAACTGCACTGCTACTTGGTTTGGAGTACAAATTAGACTTTAGCCCTCCTGGAGGTTGAGTTTTTGGTATTGAAAACCATAGGAATGAAATTATTGTATTTCAACAAAGGATCGAGGGCTTGAGGCTTAAACAAGCCAACATATGTGTGGGAAGCAGTCAGCCTTGAGAGCAGGCTGCAGACATGCCAGGCATGCCGCCGCTGCTCGAAGGGACTGTCCCTACTTGTTCCCCTCCTTGTTCCATTCCACGGGAGATAAATCACCAGGGCCCAGAAATCAGAAAGAATGTAAAATGAGACAAGCAAATCTGTCTCCACCCTGCACGTGCAGGTTATTTTGGATGATTCTGGGTTTATGGGTTTTCTCCCAGGGAAGTTAACCTTGAGCCGAGACAGTCATTAGATCATGTAAACCACCGTCTGGCAACCTTCCCTTTTCTAGTCTATATAATCTGCAACTGTAGCATAATAAAACTTGCCTTGCAACCATCAGTTGTCTTGGTCCTTCTGACCCCATTCGTCGGTGCTACTTCAGTTCCTTACCCCGTCCCTTCTGACCCTGGGTGGTGAAATCCTCTTTCTGAGGCTGGTCCGCGGCAAGTGGCACCCAAACAGGGACCTGAAGCATGAAGCCAATGAAAAGAAAAAGAAAGTGCAGGTAAGAGAACCCTTATGCAAAATATGTGTGGACACGAGTAAAAGTGAAACTAATAGAGGCATAAGGCAACAGTCAGAAGTAAAATAAGATGGGGCAAAAGGGCTCAAAGGAGCGTGAATTATTTGCTCCGGTTTTACTTTTGATGCTTCAAGCTCGGGGTAATAAAGTTTCTACCTCACAGTTGACTGAATTTTTGCAGCATATCCATGATGTATCTCCCTGGTTTCCTGATGGGGGCTCTGTGACATAGAAATCTGGCAGAAAGTTGGAGAAGATTTAAAAAATTATTATGAGCCTCGAGGGCCTACTCATACTGCCGTTGTTACATTTAGTTTGTGGAATCTGATAAAAATATGTTTAGGTTCTTCTCATGATAGTGTTGATTTGAATGTAAAGTCAGAAAAACATAAGCCTCTGACAGAAGAAAAGACTGTATTATCAGCTACTGTGTCGCCACTTCCTAAACCAAAAGAGCTAATTAATTTAAATATTTCAGATGAAGAGGAACATTTTGACTTAACAGATGAGGCTTTTAAACATAAAAGAGAGAAATATCCTGAGGATGATTTTCTAATGGCTATAATAGATAAGTCACTGCAAAAGCTGCAAATTAGTAAGGACTGTCTTCCTCAAAATTCTCCATCTGTAAAAATGCTCAGTCCCTTGCAACGTGCTGTACAAGCAGCAATAAAACGAGGAGAAGATCCTATTTTCTGTTGTCCTGTCACGGAAAGACCTGATCCTAATAATCCTCAACAGGCTATTAGGGAGCATCAGGCTCTTCCTTTTAAAGTTTTGAAAGATTTAAAATCTGCTTGTGCTCAATATGGGCCCACTGCTCCTTTTACTACTGCTATGGTTGACACTATTACAGGAGAAGCTCTTCCCCCTGCTGATTGGCAGTCTATTGCACGAGCTTGTTTAAATGGTGGAGATTATTTAATATGGAAGTTTGATTTTTATGAACGGGCTGCTGAACAAGCAGAAAAGAATGCTATCCATGATATTCCAGTTGATTATCATATGTTGATTGGGGAAAGACCATATATCTCTTTACAAGATCGATTAACTTATCCCTTTGTTGCTTATCCTCAAATAAATCATTTGGCATTACAAGCCTGGAGGAAATTATCTTCTACACACAAGACTGAGGATCTTTCAAAAATTAGACAGGGACCTGATGAACCATATGCTGATTTTGTAGATAGATTGTTACAGCCGGTGGGGAGGCTCATTGTGGATGGACTCACTGGTACAATTGTAGTTAAGCAACTTGCTTTTGAAAATGCTAATAATGCATGTCAGGCTGCGATTCGACCTTGGAGAAAACGGGGAACATTGAAGGATTATATTCGCCTTTGTGCAGACATTGGGCCTGCTTATATACAGGGTGCTGCTATGGCTGCAGCATTAACTGAAGTGGGGTTTAAAAACAATCCAAAGAGAACAAAGACTAGTTTTAAATGCGGAAAGGCAGGTCATTTTTCTGGAGAATGTAGATCTTTTCACTGTAACCCTGGTCCTTCCTTCCCTACTCAAAACCCTCCAGATGGTCAGAAAATCCCTGGTTTATGCCCTAAATGCAATAGGGGAAAACGTTGGGCACGAGATTGTCGCTCAGTGGCCCACAAGGATGGAACACCACTGTCGGGAAACTCCTCCCGGGGCCTTTCCCGGCCCCAACAGATAATAGGGGCAATGTCTGTGTATCCTCCTCAAACTATCAATCAGACATTAACCAAAAACAAAAACATACAATATCTTTGCTCTCCAGAGATACAGCAGGAAGCGCAGGACTGGACCACAGTACCTCCGCCTGATATGTATTAACTCCTGAAATGGGTCCTCAGGCCTTCTCTATGGGCATCTATGGACCTTTACCCAAGGGTTTGATGGGACTATTATTGGGAAGAAGTAGTGTCACCATGAAGGGTTTAACTATTATGCCAGGAGTCATAGATTGTGACTACGAAGGAGAAATAAAAATCATGGCACAAACTATTAAAAATATAATAATGATTTCTCCTGGGGATAAAATTGCACAATTGCTACTTTTGCCCTTTGTACCTCATGGACAAATTTTACAACATCAAAAGAGAGACACAAAGGCTTTTGGATCATCTAATGCTGCCTACTGGATTCAGAAGATAAGGAAAGAACGTCCAGAAAGGAAATGAACCATTAATGGAAAGGTTTTTTCAGGTTTGTTAGACACTGGAGCTGATGTCTCTGTTATGACACAGATTCACTGGCATAAACATTGGCCCGTTAGTCCTACTATTACAGAACTTCAAGGAATAGGACAGAGTTCTTCTCCTATGCAAAGTAGTCAGTTATTATTATGGCAAGATAGTGAGGGCCATTCAGGATACTTCCAGCCTTATGTTTTGCCTAGGCTGCCTTTAAACCTCTGGGGCCGAGATATATTAAAAGAAATGGGAGTATTACTTTATAGTCCAAATTCTCAAGTCTCTAATATGATGTTGGATCAAGGATTTCTTCCCACAAAAGGACTGGGGACAAATCAACAAGGAACTGTCTATCCTATTGATGTGAAAATAAAAAATGATAGACAAGGTTTGGGTTTTTCTTAGGGGCCTTGGATTCTCCTCCACTCACTGCTGATCCAATTACTTGGCTGAGTGATGACCCTGTATGGGTGGGCCAATGGCCCCTCACAAAGGAGAAATTAGAAACTGCAGAGCAATTAGTACTGGAGCAATTAGGGCATTTAGAAATTTCCAATAGTCCTTGGAATACTCCTATTTTTATTACCAAGAAAAAATCTGGAAAATATAGGTTATTACCGGATCTAAGAGCTGTTAATAAAACTATGCTAATAATGGGAGCTCTTCAAGCAGGTCTACCCTCTCCAACAGCCATACCACACAATTATCATCTTTTAGTTATAGATTTAAAAGATTGTTTTTTTCACTATTCCTTTGTTTCCTGAAGACAGAAAACATTTTGCTTTTAGCTTGCCTTCCTTAAATTTTAAGGAACCCATGAGGAGATTTCAATGGAAAGTATTGCCTCAGGGCATGGCAGATTGTCCTACATTATGCCAAAACTATGTGGCTCAGGCCTTAACTCCTGTGAGAAAAAGGTTTCCAACGTTATATCTCATACATTATATGGATGATATACTTTTAGCCACAGATAATATTTCTTTATTAGAGACTGCTTTTCAATTTTTACAACAATCCTTACAATCATTTGGCTTGGTCATTGCCTCAGAAAAAATTCAAAGACAATCTCCATTTTTCTATTTGGGAAAATATATTGATAACACTACCATTAGGCCTCAAAAACTGCAAATTCGAGTTGATAATTTAAAAACATTAAAGGATTTTCAAAAATTACTTGGAGATATTAATTGGCCAAGGCCTTCCTTAAAACTTACTACTGCTCAATTAGAGCCTTTGTTTGATATTCTTAAAGGTGACTCAGATCCTTCTACTTCACGCTCTATGACTCCAGAAGCACTTCAAGCTTTACAAATAGTTAATAGAGCTATCAGCTCTGCACAATTAACTCGAATGCATACTCACCTGCCAATTTCTTTAATTGCTTGTCCAACACCTCATGTGCCTACTGCCATCTTCTGGCAAACTGTTGGAATTATTGAATGGATTCATATGAAAACTACATCCTCTAAGGTGATTAACCCTTATTTTGAACTTAGTAGTAAGCTAATAATGCAAGGTAGAACTAGATGCTTACAACTTCTGGGTATAGAACCTTCTCAAATTATTATCCCTTATTCAGTTAGTCAACAAAATTGGCTTTTTCAACATAGTAATGAATGGGGTCTTGCTCTTGCAGGATTTTCAGGTAGCTTGGAATGCCATTACCCTGCTGATAAATTGATCCAATTCGACAAAGTTAACTGTTACATCTTTCCTTCTATAATTAGGCAACAGCCTATTCCTCATGTACCTTTGGTTTTTACAGACGGTTCTTCTTCAGGAGTGGCTACTGTAATCATTGACGACGGAACCAAGCTCATTAAACAAACTTCCTTGACTTCAGCTCAACGTGTTGAACTGTATGCTGTCATTATGGCTTTTAAACATTTGCCTTCTATATCTTTTAATTTGTTTTCTGATAGTAAATATCTTATCAGCTTATTATTTCTTCTGGAGACTGCGACCAGAGGACATACTAATGACCCTGAATTATCATCCTCTTTTCGTTTGCTTCAACAGCTTATTCGTTCCCACGATGGTCGTGTTGCAGCTCTGCATATCCGTGCTCATTCTAACTTGCCTGGTCCATTGTCTAAACTTAATGCGACTGCAGATGTTTTAACTCGATCTAAACGTGATCTTTATCCTGTGCGTTTTCCTCCCCAAAATAAAGTTAAAGTTCCTCTTCCTCCTCAATCTCTTTTCCCTAAAGCAGGACATATCCCAATTTACCGTCCTCCTCCTTTCCGTTCGTCATGCTGTCAAGAATGGCTAAGGTATTGCATTCATTATCTTCATACTGTTGATACTCATGGTCCATGTCCTGGACACCCTCATATTATGGTAAATTATGATCAAACTGCTTCACAAGCAGCACAGCAATCGCATGCTTTACACCATCAGTCGGCGGCTACGTTACGCAAAGAATTTTCCCTTACTCGTGAAGGCGCCCGACAAATTGTTAAGCAATGCCCACAGTGCTTACCTCACCTTCCTGTTCCACATTATGGTGTTAATCCTCGTGGATTATTACCTAGTCATTTATGGCAAATGGATGTTACTCATATCCCGTCTTTTGGGAAATTACAATTTGTTCATGTCACTATTGATACTTATTCTGGTTTCCTCTGTGCTACAGCACAGACCCGAGAAGCTACTAAACATGTTATCACTCATTTATTACACTGTTTTGCTTTCATGAACCTTCATTTTACGGGAACCAACATTACTCTTACAGGCCCGGCTACCAGCCGACGAGAGGATCTTAAGGATACCATCATTTGGTATAAAAATGGGCAAGCTATTAATATTAGAGGTCGAATCTCATATGCCTCACCACTTCAGGATTCCGCTATTACTATAGCCAAGGTTCCAGGTGAAGATTCAGGAAATTATTTCTGTATGAAGCATTTTCTTGGAGGACAAGGGATACTTATAGTTGGACATAAGGTTACTATTCTTAACAGAAAATCAAAAACTCAATTTCCTCCTTTTATGACCATTAACTTTGCTGGATCCAATTTTGAATGTTGCAATGCATCTTGGAATAATAACCAAATATGGTGTACTACAGATCATACCAAGAGGTCAATTCTTCTCTCTTCTATTCCCATCATAGATAGGTTTATCACATTTCAAAAGAACTGGGATATATGGAAACTAGCTCTAACTTATTCCAATACACCTGTTATAACTTGTGTTGCTCCTCCATATACACTTTTGATTGGTTCTATTAACATTGGTAATTCTTCCAAAGGAGGATATAATATTAGCTGTGTTCATTGTATTTTTAGCAGTTGTATGTTCCCTTCTGCAGGAACACAATCTGCGCTTATACTAAGGCAACCCATATATGTTATGGTGCCTGTACATCTGAGAGAACCTTGGTATGAAGATACTGGAGTACAGGCATGGGTGGAACTCTCTAAAGCCTTACAGAGAAGGAGATGCTTTATTGGGTGGCTAATAGTAAGTTTACTTGCCTTGGCTGCTCTGTCTGCTACTGCGGCTACTGCCCGTCTTGCTCTTTCACAGAGTATTAATCATGCTCACTTTGCTAATCAATTATCTCAAAATACCAGTCTTGCTTAATCTTTACAAAGTCACATAGATTTACAGATTAATAACAAGTTAGATGAATTTAAAAATGCAATTTTGAGGATTGGAGATCAGATGGCAGCATTAAAATTGAGGATGCGTTTAGCTTGTCATGCAAAGTATACGTGGATTTGTGTTATTCCTTACAAGTACAATGACTGTATTTGGGAATGGGAAGAAGTAGAAATGCATCTGCTGAGTGTTTGGTCAGATAATATTAGTCTTGATCTTAAGAAATTAAATGCTGAAATTCAGGATATACAAAATGCACATCTTGATGATATTTCACCAGAAGATGTAATTCAAAGTTTACTGGATCATTTAAAGTGGTTAAACCCTTAGTCGTGGATTACTAGAGGGTTTTCAGGATTTATTACCCTGGCCATAATTTGCCTATTATTGATAATAATCTTCTCATGTCTGTTTCGTATCCTCATGCAACAGTATACTACTCTCGGCACTAAGGTTCATGGAATTATTTTGCAGCAAAAATTAAAAAATAAAAAAGGGGGACCTGTGGGAAGCAGTCAGCCTTGAGAGCAGGCTACAGACATGCCAGGCATGCCGCCACTGCTCGAAGGGACTGTCCCTACTTGTTCCCCTCCTTGATCCATTCCATGGGAGATAAATCACCAGGGCCCAGAAATCAGAAAGAATGGAAAATGAGACAAGCAAATCTGTCTCCACCCTGCACGTGCAGGTTATTTTGGATGATTCTGGGTTTATGGGTTTTCTCCCAGGGAAGTTAACCTTGAGCCGAGACAGTCATTAGATCATGTAAACCACCGTCTGGCAACCTTCCCTTTTCTAGTCTATATAATCTGCAACTGTAGCATAATAAAACTTGCCTTGCAACCATCAGTTGTCTTGGTCCTTCTGACCCCATTCGACGGTGCTACTTCAGTTCCTTACCCCGTCCCTTCTGACCCTGGGCGGTGAAATCCTCTTTCTGAGGCTGGTCCGTGGCACATATGAATATGTTTTTGTCTTGCTGTACTGCACCTATGCTGTCTAGTAACAGATATTTTGTCTGCTATTATTGTTTTAGATTATGTCTTTCCAAAGCGCTGAGGCAGTGCACCTATTTTGAAGTTGTAGCTGATGCCTGAACGTATCCTAGCTGACAAATTATTGATTAATGAAAACATGAATTTCTGAAAGATTTGTACTGTTCACCAAAATCTGGGCAAGGAGTCTCAAATGTAATTCTTAGCCAGAATTACATGTTAATGAACCATTTAACAGTGTAAATCAA
Source organism: Mesoplodon densirostris (assembly GCF_025265405.1). NCBI lineage: Eukaryota > Metazoa > Chordata > Mammalia > Artiodactyla > Ziphiidae > Mesoplodon > Mesoplodon densirostris. The sequence continues at coordinate 209,874 of NW_026778188.1, read as the reverse complement.
GGAACATCAATGTAGGGATTTCTTTTCATTTATTTCTTACCTGCTTGAAATATCAGTTAAAGGTTGCCAGCTTGGTTGCAGATGAACGGACGTTTGAAGTTCCCCGAACTACTTAATGTGGAATAGGATACTAGACTTCCAACGCCCTCAAGGCTGTGACCTTGCAGCCATTTTACATAGCACATCATCCTCCTATAGGGATGAACCTTTCCCTGGCCTGAAAAGTAGCCACTCCGTTGAAGCTTTGCTTATTGTAACAGGCTTTTGTTTCCAGGTTACATGTCTGTGGAAGACTTAATTCTGAATAGAGATATAGATATTACTGGAAACTAATTGTTTTTGCTATTATACTCTGCTTTATCAAAAAAGTAAAACATTTAAATTGTGCTACAAAAATTCAGATGTTGTCTTGCAATCTTTAAACAATAAATGAATGAATTGCCCTTAAAAAAAAGAATTAAGCAGTTAGTTAAGCTGTTGGTCCCACATCAGACAAATTATCCTTATACCTCATGTCAATATTGTTAACAGAGACTGTTATTTTATTAATCCTTATGATCCCGTGATTCTTTCTTTCATGTTTCGGGGCACAGCATTTGAGAGAGTGGGGTTGTTAAGGTGGGTGGGTTTATCCTTCTTTTATGCGTTCATTCAATTTTATGTTCATTTACTTATTGTATACATATGGCAATAGAAGCTGCTAAGGCAATCATTGCTATTCTGCAAAACAACAAGGCACAGAAGCAGATGTCTTATTTCCGAGATTTCTCCCCCCAGGATTATTATGATTAAAGATCCTTTCCCCCCACTCCCTGGAGAGGACAAGGGGCTGCTTGCTGGAGGATTTTTAATGACTTGGGGAAAGGCTCAAATATCCCCCCATTATGGTAATCCACCCCAGGGGCAAACCACACAAGAATATTATGAATTTATTTTATTTTTCTATCCTTGCAAAGGTAATACTCAGCTCATTAGAATACGAAAACTATACTGTCAAATTTCAGAATTACATGGATGAAGAAAATCACCAAAGTGACATCATATCATGTGTGTTATAGTTGTATTTACTATATTGACTATATTAAATATGTTGTGTTAACAATGTATTGTATAACTATATATTGAAAAGGCAAAATGCTGTAACGTATTTCAGAGAAAATAATTATGTTGGCCAACCCCAAATTGTACATTGTAGACGGGTCCTAGGAAAAGAAGATTTAATTCATAGTGAACAAGAGGTTAGCTTCTGTTTTCAGCCATGTGCTATTTCAAGAATTAAACATCATGAATAATACACGATATAAGAGGAATAGTCTAAAGATGGAAAAGCACATTTTGATTAGGAAAGAGAATTTAAGGCTTGAGTCTTTTTTTTAAGGAAAACTGCCTTATTACTATGAGATAAGAAAATTGTTTCCTTCTTTTCTTCCTTGCTTTCTTCTTTTTTTTTAACCTTTTTAATTTTGGATATTTGACCTCTAAGCTGAGATGACTGAAAACGCCTCCTCTGGGCATCAACCTTTTTGAAAGACTATTTCCCTCTCCCTAAGGGCTATTTGTCTCTTGGAGGCTTTGTCTACATTACTCCTCAAGAGGCAAGCATTTGTCCTTGCACTAAATGCTGACATCTCCTGATAAGAGGGAAGCTGCAAAGTAGAAGAATTGAAGGTCAGTATGTTGGTATTGGTCTCAAGTGCATTGATGTACATTTGTGTATTGGGGAAGGGGAGTGAAGCTTGAGAGTGGGCCAGTGGGGAGGGGTAAATATTTTGTGATGCTGTCTACCTATGGGCTTATAAGGTTTACATCTGCATTAGGAAGACAAGCATTACCATTAGCATGAAAAGTAGGGCAGACCTCAGTTGCAAAAGCTTCTAGCCATACACATAGGGCAATACGTAAATGATACACCTTATTGCATTCACCCATTCGCCCTCCCCTGTTCACGCTAATTGGAAATTTCCATCCATTTCAGAGAAGTAACACAACTATCAATCATTTTCCCTGGCACGAATCTTCCAGGAGGAAGAAAATGGAATACACCTAGCGACAGAGCTCACACACTAGTAAGTCCATGTGTCTTAGATTTAATATCTGATGACTAGCTGCATTGAAGCCAAGAGGTGGTTCACAAAGTTGCTGCACATTAGAATCACCTGGGGAACTCTGAGACCTCCCGGTGCCCAGGCTCCTGCCTAGACCTACTGAATCAAAATCTCTGGGGCTGGGACCCAGACACCAATGTTTTTCTTCAAAGCTCTTTAGGTAATTCAAACGAGCAGCAAAGCTTGAGAACCAGCCCAATAATTGGAACAAACTTACTTCACACAGATAAAGTGGGGCAATTCATATGTTAAAAGAACGTGAATATATGTATATATTTCTTTTTTTCGCTTTATTCTGTTTGTATTTCAAATAGGCTTTTTTTTTTCCTTCTGCAAAAAGCGTTATTGTTTCCATTTGGTCCAAGTCTTGGGAGAGGGCTCCGGGGCAGTTACAAAGCTGCCTAGTGGCTTCAGAGCGGGGCTTCAGGCAGAAGCTCTGACGCCAGAGGGTCTCCTCAGATGCGGCTGGACTTCAGAGACTCCTGTTTGGCTCGAGGGTGAGCCTTTCAAAGAGATGCTCGCCCAGCACAGCCTGCGGACCAGCCAGCCTGCGGAGGTTGGTCAGGTGGTCGCCCATCTTCTGGATGAGTTTCACCTGCTCCTCCAGGAAGCGGCTCTCCAGGAAGTCACAGAGCTGGGAGTCTGCAAGGCAGGACCCAGGGCGCGCAGATCCGATAGTGCCTGGTTCAGATTCTTCTCCCTAAGAATGGCGGCTTCCACAGCATCCTGGGTTTTACCCCACTCATCCTGAGAAGGCTTCCATGCATCCTGGAAGAGGGCGCGGCCGCAGCACTGGTTTTGCATTTTCAAGAGGCGCTGGGCGCCCTCACACTTCTCCTCAGCCAGCTGGCGAAAAATGTGGCCCATACTGTCCAGAGTCCCATTGTTGCTGTCGAAATAGATGCTCAGAGAGAGGTAAGTGTCCACAGATGCAAGATGAACAGGCGGTGGACGGGGGCCTCCACCTCGGTGGAATAATTCTGACGAACCTGGGAACTCGTGGTTGATCAGGGATAAGGAGCTAAGCTCAAAAACTGGTGTTGGCCTGTCCTGGAGGCTGAGGATAGCTGAGTGTCTGATTCCAAAGGTTGCGAAAGGAAAAAAGGTTGGAGGGTGGTCGGGGGCTGGAGCAAGGAGCGTCCCTGGGTCTGTTCATTCCAAACACTGTTGAAGCAAAAGACAGATCTCCAGGACTGCCGAACGCACTGCCTCAAATAGGCTTTGATATAAATGAACAAGAAGTCCAAGCAAGGACAAAACTTACCCTTCCTCCCACCAAAATAGCTGGTGATACTAGAATCTAGATCTGGGAAGGGATTCTTCCATTACTTTCCTAACATTCCAAGCCACTAGAGCAGTGGTTCTCAAAGTATGGTCACCTTGTAACCAAGCAGTACCCTATGGGGCCTTCCTAGGACAGACCCATCCACCATATCCTCTATTGTAGTTTCTCTCTGAAGTACTCAGATAATAGTATCTCAGGCATATTTCTTGAGTTTTCAGATGCTAAAAACCACCACCCAATGGAAGAAATGAACTCCTTGATGATCAAGAGCCTGTAGCCCCCAGACCTTCTGGCACCTAAGGATGGATAATGTTACCTGCCTTGTGGCCTCAACATCAGCCAATCAGAGTTTTGTGCACGAGCTGATCAAATGCCCTGGGATGTCCCTCCCTCACCTGGCCTTTAAAAATGCTTTGCTGAAATCCTTTGGAGATTTCAGGGGTTTTGGAACACGGACCACCCCTCTCCTTGCTCGATCCTGCAATAAACCTTTCTCTTCTCCAGACTCCAACCTTTAGGTTTGTTTGGCCTCAGTGTGCTTCAGACACACGAACCAGCATTCAGTAACAACCTGACCAGCTTTACCAGCATCCCCTGATAATGTGTCAGATATTCAAGTTTTAGGGCCCTATCCCAGCCCTATGGAATCAGCAACTCTAGTGGGGCTCAGTGATCTCTGTTATAACTGGCCCTCCAGATGATTTTTATTCACCTTAAAGTTTAAAAATATCTGCCTTGTCAGCTGCCAAAGCGTCCACCAGCAGGTTAAGGGGAGTGACGCCTGGAAAAGATAGGGAGTAGCCAAGGCAAGTACAGCAGCATTTGCCGTGGTAGTAATGGAGAATGCCTTTTCTCCACTGATTGGCACAGACTAGTATCTGGGAGCAGTGGCAGGGTTATTTAGGATACTTTACAATTCAATGTAGAGTGACCACTTTCCTGGTTTGCCAGGGACTTCCCCTGTGTGAACACTTAAAATCTCATCCTGGCAAACCCCTTAGCCCTGGATTTGAAAAACTTAGGGAATAACATGAAATTTAGGGGAAACATGATCTAGGATTTGGGCAAGTCACAAGTGCTAATTAAAGCGAAGCAAGTATGGACAACATCTAGCCTTCTTTACCCCTTTGTGGGAAGGTAAATCTGATTGGGTGAAAGGACTTATTGTTAAGAAATCTTTGTAGAAACATCCCCTTCTGCTTAGTCCTCTGGTTCTCAGTTCTGGCTAGACACTGGCATCGTCTGAGGAGATTTAAAGTTATTTTATTGGTCTAGGATGACCAACAGTCAGTGTGAGGGTTTTTAAAAAGTGCTTCAGATGATTCTAATATGCAGCCAAATTTAGGTGCCACTGCTTAAGCTTTTGAACCACTGCTACTTTTTTCACCTCATCTTCCTATGAGAATACCCAACTGTAGTTGAGGTTTGTTGTTTTTTTCTTTTTCTTTTTTTAACTCTCTTATTATAAGATTTACTGTCTTAAATAAGATTGAATGGACAGAAAATCCTGCTAGTCCATCTGGTATAGCTAGATACTTAGAATAATATCGTTAAGATATATACCATTTAAGTACTGTGACTGGCCTTTTTAAAATTAACATATGCATTGAATTAGTACAATCTCTTTTGAAGTTGTCATGTTGGGGAGCTATACCTGTAATCTGCTGCCATTGCTAAATATCTGGACAACTCTTATTAGGAATTGTTTTTAAACATCTTTAGGGATTAAAACCAAGAGTGCTGTATTATTTGTACTGGGACCACAAAAACCTCACAAAGTTTCCCCACTGTACCTTCTACCCCCATCTCTAACCCTTGGCAATTTCTAATCTGTTCTCCATCTCCACAGTTTTGTTATTTTAAGAATAATATGTAAACATAATCATGAATTACTTAATCTTTGGAGATTGGCTTTTAAAAATTTTTTCTTCAGCATCATTCCCTTGAAGTTCATTTTAATTTTTGCATATATTAATAATTTGTTCCTTATCGTTGCTCGGTAGTATTCTATCATAAGATTTTATCACAATTTGTTTCAACATTCATCCATTGAAAGACATTTGGGTAGTTGCCAGTTATTGGCTATTATAAATAAAACTGCTCTGAACATTTATGTGTAAGTTTCTGTGGGAACTTAATTAAGTTTTTGTTTCTTTTGGATAAATGCTCAAGAGTACAATTACTGCATTGTAGGGTGAATCTACTTTTAGGATTAAAAGAGACTGTCAAGCTGTTTCTCAGAGTGGCTAAACCATTTTATTTTCCCACCAGTGACGTGATATAACTTTTCTACATACTCGCCAGCATTTGATGTTGTCACTATAATTTTAGTTATTCTCTGATATCTCATTATGGTCTTAATTTGCATTTCCCTAATGCTAATGATGTTGAGCATCTTTTCATGTGCTTCTTTGCCATGTGTATATTCTCTTCCATGAAATGTCTGTTCCTGTCTTCTGCCTATTTTCTAGTTGGATTTTTTTAAGTTGTTTGGAGAGTTCTTTGTATATTATAGATACAAGTCATCTGTCTCATATGGGATTTTCAAATATGTTTTCCCACTGTGTAATTTGAGTTTTCATCCACTTAAAAGGATCTTCTATGAAGCATTTTTAACTCATTTTGATGAGATCCAATGTATCAGTTTTTGCTTTTATTGATCATACTTTCGGTGTCAAGTCTAAGAATTATTCACCTAGTTCTAGATGCCAAAGATTTTCTCCCATTTTTTTTTTCAAAAAATGTCCTGCTTTTACATTTAAGACTATGATCCACTTTGATTTAATTTTTGTGTAAGGTGTGGAGGTTTAGGTTAAGGTTCATTTTTTGTTTGTTTTTGTCGAGGGATGTCCAACTGTTTCAGTACCATTTTTTGAAATGTCTATTCTTCCTTGATAGCTTTTGCACTGCTGTCAAAAACAGGTTAAATGTATTTATGTCAGTCTGTTTCTGGGTTCTCTATTCCATTCCATTGATCTATGTATCTACCCTCCAAAATTGCTGCAAAGTCTTGAAATTGGGTGGATTAATTCCTCCCATTTTAATCTTCCTTTACAAATTGTTTTAGCTATTCTTCAGCCTCTTCTTACCATATAAATCTTAGAAAAAGCTTGTCTATATCCGCAAAAACCTTGAGGGCATTTTAAGAGTAATTGTGTTAAGCCTCTTAACTTGGGGAGAATTGACATCTTTATTATGTTGTGTTTTCTAATCCATGAACAAGGTATGTCTCCCTATTTGTTTGGGACTTTAAATGTTTTCTTCATCAGCATTTTGTAATTTTCAGTATAGAGGTCCTATAAATGTCTTATTGGGCTTGTATTTAAGTATTTATTTAGGTCAGTTGTCAATGGCATCACATATTTTAATTTAAGCTTCTACACATTTGTTATTAATATATAATGTGATAAAATTGTGTTGATCTTGTACTCTAAAACATTTACAGACTAATATTATTTCTCAAGCTTTTTGTGGATTCCTTGGTATTTTCTCCATTTAGATTATCATCTCCTCTTCAGACACCGAGAGTTTTACTTTTCCTTAGGCAATATAATAGGATATATTACTCTTCAACATTCAGTAGGATATATTCCTTCCTATTCAACATAGTAGGAATAGTCCTTTTATCTTTTAAATGAACTTTTTAAAAATTTAACTTTTAAATGTATGTATTTATTTATTTTTGCTTTATTTTCTTACTAGAACCTCCAGTAATATATTTAATAAAAGTGGTGAGAGCAGATATCCGTGCCTTGTTTCTGATCTTACAGAGAATACATTCAGTCTTTCACAGTTAAATATAATGTCGGTATAGGTTGTTTGTAGATCATCTTTATGAGTTTCAGTATGTTCCTTTTCTATTCCTAGTTTGCTTGGAGTTCTTTTTTCTTCTTTTGTTAAAATCATGAATGAGATTGGATTTTGTCAAGTGCTTTCTCTGCATTATTGGATAGGATCACATGACTTTTCCCTTTAATCTATTGGATATGGTGGATAATATTGTTTGATTTTCAAATATTTAACCAACTTTGCATAACTAGAATAAATGCCACTTGGTCATGGTATATTATTCTTTTTATATATTTCTGGATTTAATTTGCTAATATTTGGCAGAAGATTTTTACAGCCAATTTCATAAAAAATATTGGTCTGTAGTTTTCTTCTTTCTATACTATCCCTGTCCGGTTTTGGTATCAAGGTAATACTGGCTTCATAAATTTAATTAGGAACTGTTCCTTCTACTTCTCTTTCTTATCAAATCATGTAAAATTGGTGTTAATTCTTTATGTCTTGGGTAAAAGTGAAACATCTAAACCTGAATATTCCTTTTGGGAGTTTTTAAATGAAAAACCAGTGTTTCTAATGGTTACAGGAAAATTGAGATTATCTATTTCATCTTGGCTGAGTTTTGGTAGTTTTGAGCGTAGAAGCATTGGCCCATTTCACCTACATTTTTGAATTTATAGTGTAGACTTGTTCATAACAACTTGTCCCTTATTAACCTGCAGGATATGTCATGGTATCCCTGGTTGCATTTCTGATACCTGTGATTTGTGCCATCCATCTTTTTATCTTTATCAGTTTTGCTAGATCTTTATTGATTAGATTGTTTATTTCCAAGAACCAGCCTTTTGTTTCATTGATTTTCCCCCCTATTTTCCTGTTTTCAGTTTCATGGATTTCTATTTCATCTTTATTATTTCCTTCTTTCTGCTTGTTTAGTGTTTTTTTCCTCTTCCTTTTTTACTGTTGTAATATAGAAAATTAGATTATTGCTTTGAAACACTTTCTTTCCCAATTTAGTGCTATAAACTTCCCTTTCAGCATTGCTTTCACTTCATTCTGCAAACTTTGATCTGTTATATCTCCATTTTCTTTTATTCTATGCATTAAACAATATTTCCTTGATGCTGTCTTTTTTACCCATGAGATATTTGGAATTGTGATGTTTAGTTTTCATGTGATTGAAGACTTTCCTGTTGTCTTTCTGTTATTGATTTCTAGTCTGATTCCATTATGGCTAGAGAACATACTCTATGATTTTAATTCTTTTAAATCTGCTAATTTTTTATGAATATATAAATGAAAGAAATAAGAAAACCTCTGAGTCTTAGCATCCAACACTTAGGCACATTACAATTTAAATCTGCTAAGGTTCTTTTTATTGCCCAGTATATAGTATATGAGTGAATATTCCATGGACACTTGAATATGTATTCTGCTGTCACTGAGTGTGTTCTTTAAATGTCAGTTATATCCTATTGATTGATGATGTTTTCATTTCTTCCATATTCTTGCTGATTTTTCTCTCTGGTAGTTCTATAAATTGCTGTGCTGAAGTCTCAAATCATAATTGTAGATTTAAAATTTTCTCCTTTTACTACTTTTTTCAGTGTTTGCTTCATATATTTTGAAGTTCTGTTGTTTGGTGCACACACATTTAGTATCATTAGGTCATCTAGGTGGATTATTCCTGTTATCTTTATGTCATGACCCTGTTTGCCCCTAATAATTTCCTTTGCTCTGAAGTCTACTTTATCTGATATTAATATAGCCATTCCTACTTTTTCTGATTAACATTCACATGATATATCATTATCTTCCTTTTACTTTGAACTACCTATATCATGATGTTTAAAGTAAACTTCTTATAGACAGTATATAGTTGGATCATGCTTGTGAATTTTTAATCTACTCTTCCAATCTCTGTCTTTGACTTGGTTATTTAGATCATTTACAGTTAATGTAATTATTGCTATGTTAAAGATTAGGTCTACCATTTTATTTTTTGTTTTGTCTTTTACCTTAGTTTCTCAATCCTGTGTTTCTCTTATTTTGCCTGGTGGGTTACTTAAACATTTTTTAATAAGTCCATTTTAATTTAATTTATTTATAATCATTTGTGTATACTGTTTGTATAGTTTTCTTAGTGCTTACTTTTGGCATCACAGTATACATATGTAACTTACCATAGCCTACTGGAATCAGTGTTTTATTACTTCAAGTGAAGTTCCAAAATTTTACTTCCATTTAGTCTCTTAATATTCCCCAGTTTTAAAGTATGATTTTCTGTAGTATTTCCTTTCTCTACATTGAGAACCACATCAGATGGTGTCATAATATTTGCTTTGACCATTATATAGTATTTAAGAAACTCATGAGGCTAATGATATTCTCTTATATATACCCCATTTGTTTTCACCCATTCCATTGTTCCCCTTTTCTTTCTGAAGTTCCCAGTCTTCTGTTATTGTTTTTTTTTTATGTTTTCATAACATTAGGTGATATCTGGGCTTTCCAGTGCCATTGGATATGAGTTTCAGGAAACACTGAGTCTGGCTCACTTAATGCTGCTGAGTTGGAGGGTTTGTATATGTTGGGCCTGTTGGTGCAGCAGGTGCTAGCAGATTAGACTAATGTTGATGGGACTAGTGCCACAGGAGGATGGGTTCCCATTCAGGCTATGCTGCTGCTACAGTAGATCAAGTCCCCCTCTACCCCAAGTGTGGGGCAGTGACCTGCTGCTGTCACTGCTTTGTATTAGGCTGCTTTTGCCTCAGGTGTGTGGTGGAATCCCTTGGAAGCTGCTGTCAATCACAAGGTTAAATTCATTTCCGAAATACTTAAGTATAAATATATAGCCTGGCTCCTATAGGACCCCTGTAATAGTTTTTTATTGCTTTCATACAAATTACCACAAATATAGTGACTCAAAACAATGTCAATTTATTACCTTACAAGTCTGACATTGGTCTCAATTGAGTAAAGTAAAAGTGTTGGCAGGATCGACAGATGAATGGATAAAGATGTGGCACACATATACAATGGAATATTACTTAGCCATAAAAAGAAGTGAAATTGAGTTATTTGTAGTGAGGTGGATTGACCTAGAGACTGTCATACAGAGTGAAGTAAGTCAGAAAGAGAAAAACAAATACCGTATGCTAACACATATATATGGAATCTAAAAAAAAGAAAAAATGGTTATGAAGAACCTAGGGGGCAGGGCAGGAATAAAGACGCAGCCATAGAGAGTGGACTTGTGGACACAGGGAGGGGGAAGGGTAATCTGGGATGAAGTGAGAGAGTGTCATGGACATATATACACTACCAAATGTAAAATAGATAGCTAGTGGGAAGCAGCCGCAAAGCACAGGGAGATCAGCTCTGTGCTTTGTGTCCACCTACAGGGGTGCGATCGGGAATGGAGGGTGGTAGGGAGATGCAAGAGGGAGGAGATATGGGGATATATGTATACGTATAGCTGATTCACTTTGTTATGAAGCAGAAACTAACACACCATTGTAAATCAGTTCTACTCCAATATAGATGGTTAAAAAAGAAAAAAAAAGTGTTGGCAGAGCTACATTCTTTTCTGGAGGCTCTTAGGGGTGTTTCTGTTCCCTGGACTTTATCCGCTTCCAGCGGTCACTTGTAGTCCTTGACTCAGAGTCCCCTTTCTCCACCTACAAAACCCAAAATGTTGAATCTCTCTGATTCTGCTTCTATTAGGACATCTCTCTCTTTCTCTTTCTACAGTTGGGAATGGTTTTCTACTTTTAAGGACTCATGCAATTAGATTTGTTCCATGAGGTAATCCAGGATAATCTTTCTATCTCAAGGTCTATAACTTCAGCCATATCTGCAAAGTCCTCTTCACCATGTAAGGTAACATATTAATAGGTTCTAGGGATTAGGGTGAGGGCATTTTTAGGAGCCATTATGCTCCCTACCACACCCTTAACAAGTGACTTTGAGAAAATTACTGAGATTTTTAAAGCCTTACTTTCCTCAAACATAAAATGGAAAGAAAGCTAACTAATTAACATCATGAAAGTGAAACAGTATATATGAAATCAACTAATTCAAAAAATAAGATTTCTTCTTTTTCTTTATGATTTACATGATTCTCAGAGTTCAGTTACTTGAAGAGTTACTTTTTTTAAAACAGAACTAAGGAATTTCAGGGTTCAGGTGCTGTAAGATTGTCTGAATTATCTGAGTAACAATTAGCTAAGCACAGGTGTAAAGCATTTGATTTACTCCTTGGTTTTCTTTATCTTCTCATCCCAGTAAATGCAAATCCCTTTTCTAGCTCCAGGCAGTAGAGTCAGAGCTCGTGTTACTGTTTAACTAAAGTTCAATTTAAATTCTCTCTACATCTCCAGATTCTCGGCCCTGGTTGCATATTATAATCACCTGGGGAGATTTCAAGGACTACTGATGCCAAATTTCTACCTATCATGGATATTTGAGGAGGGACCTGGAATGAAATGCTCTAGCTTATGGTTTTTGGAACCAAATCATAGTCTACACTGAGCCAAATTATTTGCAAGATCACCTCTAAAAAGGAATTTATCTGTGGTGACTAATGCTCTTCCTTTGTCAGTATGCTTGATTTGTCCCTCTTTGGGGGAGAAAAGAGGGGGAAATAAACCCCAGCAGTTGTGCTCCCTGAATTATAACCTGATGCTGTGGAATTAGTGTTGGCTTAGAGCGCACATCTTCGGATACCCATTCTCTCTCCTGCTTCCTTGCATGAACTTATATCCTTGGGCAGTGTTTCATCCACCACCCTCTTTTGCTTCTAATCTTAGCAAGTAAAGTCTCCCCTTAATGAAATAGCATTTCATGAGGCTTACTGGGAGCATAGGTCTGTTCCAGACCTATCCTATGTTAGCTAAAGCAGATATAAGTGATGTATTTTTGGCATTCATCCTTGTGGGTTGGAAAGAGAAGACAGAATTTTATCTTTAGGTGTCATCTGACTGGACAAATGGGCTCTTTCCCTCTGCTGCCTACCATGTAAAAACCTGAGGGTGTTACCTCTAGACGGTATCTTCTAGTTATCAAAATAGTTCAGATAAGTCAAATTTCTCAGTAAAAGATGACAAAACTAGGGCTTAGGTGGTTAATTTTCTATGTCAATTTGTCTGGGCCACCATGCCCAGTTATTTGGTCAGATATTATTCTGGATATTTCTGTGATGGTGTTTTCGTGTTTTTTACAATTTTATTTATTTATTTATTTATTTATTTATTTATATTTTTGGCTGCGTTGGGTCTTCATTGTCACACGTGGGCTTTCTCTATTTGCAGCAAGCGAGGGCTACTCTTTGTTGTGGTGTGCAGGCTTCTCATTGCGGTCGCTTCTCTTGTTGCAGAGCATGGGCTCTAGGTGCACGGGCTCAGTAGCTGTGGTGCACAGGCTTATTTGCTCTACGGCACATGGGATCTTCCCAGACCAGGGCTCAAACCTGTGTCCCCTGCATTTGCAGGCAGATTCTTAACCACTGCGCCACCAGGGTAGTCACTGTGATGGTGTTTTTGGATGAAATTCATATTTAAATTGGTGTTGGACTTTGAGTACAGCAGATTATCCTCCATAGTATGGGTGCGCCTCATCCAATCAGTTGAAGCTCTTAATAAAACAAAGACTGACCTCCCTGTCGCAAAAAGGAATTCTGCCAGAAGACTTACAGAAATTGAACTGCAACTCTTCCTAGAGTCTCTAGACAGCCTAACCTGCAGATTTTGAATTGACCAAGCCTCTATTATTGTGTGAACCAATTGTTTAAAATCTCTCTCTCTCTTTCTCTATCTTTATATAGATATGGATATAGATCTAGGTATCAATATTGATATCTATATCTATCAATATATATGGGCACATTGTATACACATGCTGTTGGTTCTGTTTTTCTGGAGAAGCTTGACTAATATAGTGGCCCATATAAATAAAAGGATGAACCCAAGTTCACCCAGGTAGAAAGTAGTACAATGAGAACTGGAACTTAAGGCCTCATGACTCATTCAGCTGTGAACACTGACCCAGAACTGGGGTCCGCAAACTCTGGCCCACTGATCAGATCTCGCTTGACTCCTGGTTTTGTACATAACATTTTGCTTGAACACAGCCACACCCATTCATTAACGTATGGTGCATGGCTGTTTCTGTGCTACAGCAGTAGATAGGCAGTTGCAACGGAAAGATATGGTACACAACATCCAAAATATTTACTATCTGACCCTTTACAGAAAAGATCTGCTGACCCTTGCTCTAGGATGCCATCTGATTTCTGATAACACAGAGGAGAATAATTCATGCACATTGGGGTTGATTGTTAATCTCATGTCCTCCTTAGGTCAAAGATCTCTTAAATGCTCACCCTTGCAATAGCCAGCTTGGGGAGCATTGTCTGAGGATGCAGAAATATTTCTTGCCAGGTCTTTCCAATCCACACTGCTCCCTGACTATGGTTCTTAAAACCTATTTTTTAAAAAAAAAATTATTGGAATATAGTTGATTTACAGTGTTGTGGTGTTAATCTCACGTGTACAGCAAAGTGAATCCGTTATACATATACATATATCCACTTTTAGTTTTTTTTAGAGTCATTTCCAAATAGCCCGTTACAGAGTATTGAGTGGAGTTCCCTGTGCTAATAAGAAGAGCAGGTTCTTATTAGTTATCTATTTTATGTATAGCAGTGTGTATATTTCAGCCCCAGTCTCCCAATTTAGCCTCCCCACCACAATCCCCTGGTAACCCTAAGTTTGTTTTCTACATCCCTGCCTCTACTTCTAAAACCTGTCTATTTTAACCAACTACCACTCATTGCTTACTGTCTCTGGCTTCATGTACTTCATAATAAATCTATCTCTTGTTCAATCCTGGATGACATGTTCCAAGGACTGAGATAATATCTTATTCTACATAACTTGTCCTTGATATTGTCTAGCTTGGGGTCTTCATCTATGTCCCAAAGAAGACAGTCACACTCTGTCTTCTAGTACTACTAATAATACCACATTTTATGGCATGAATTTGACCCAATGCACTGAACTATCCCTTTAGAAACTGTATGCAACCTGTCACTGGGTTTTAGCACCGGGATAGAGCTCAAATTAGTGTTCATATTTAAACAAATCTACTTGACCAGAAACTTTTTGTCTCACCATTTATTTTATTACACAAGTAACTTCTCTCTTTGCATCTATGATGTAAATATTTTTAATTTCCTAAATTATCTGAAAAATTATTTAGAGCTTCCATTTCAGTAGGCATTGGAATTGCTGTGTTATGACTATTTCATTATTTTATTTCCAAATGTTAAATTAGGCTTCAAGCTTTGGCCAAGAGTAGACAGGAAAGGGTTTTAAAAGAAATGAAGAATGGGAAAGACTTCTGATGCAACGGAGACTTAATAAAGATTTGCTTTTGAATCAAGAATTTATAATAAAGGTTTGATTTTGAATCAATAAGTTATGTCATTGCAAAATAGCTCCCTGGTAAAATTCCATTCTTTTGTAATCATTAAGTACAGAAATTAACCATCAAAATATGCAGTGATCTTTTTCATTTTCTAAAAACAAACCTATATCTAGATGAGAGAATTCATTTCATAACTCAGGCTCTGGACTTACGACTCCAAGTCCTGTTTTCTTTCAACCATGCCTGCTAAGTTTCTGTCTAACTTCTTGAGCATGAGGTAATGGCTTCAGCTTTCATCTCCTTACTCAGTATATAGCTTGGTGACTAAGAGTAAGGGATCTAAACCTTGAGAACTTGGGTTCCAATCTTGACTCTAAAATTTACTTGTTGAGTACTCTTGAGCATGTTATCTGTTTTTGCCTCAGTTTTCTCATCTATAATATAGAGATAACATTACTTCTCTCAGCGAGTTGCTATGAGGGTTAAAAAAGAAAATTCATACAATGCAAGAATTTATCAGTTCTTGGAACACAATAAATACTGAAAAGAAATGTTAGCCATTATCAAGGGCCCCTCATTTTATGGATAATATAGATTAGTTTATATAGGTCTAATATTTACATATACATAAATATTTTGTACCTATATGTGTGTATACGTTCTTCTTAGAAATTGAGCAGTCAACATTCACATCTAAAAGTATGTGCTCTGTGAAATGTAGATCTCCTGTGTACAGACACAGTGCTGTAGTTATCTATTGCTACATAATAAAGAAGTCCAAACTTAGTGGTGAAATAAACAAAAATTTTAATATGTGCCCAGATTCTGTGGGTCAGCAATTCAAACAGTACGCAGAGGAGATGGCTTGTCTCTACTCTGTGACTGATGTCTGAAACCTCAGCTCATGAGGATTCAAATGGCTGGGGCTGCAATCATCTAGATAATTTTAATTCACATGTCTGGCCCTTGAGATGGGATGACTTGAAGACTGGGCCCAACAAGGACTGTTGCCTGGAGTGCCTACAGATGGCTGCCCATGTGGCTTGGACTTCTCATAACGTGGTAGTTAGGATTCAAGCTAGAGTATCCCAAGAATGAGCGTTCAGGGTTGAAGCATTCCAGGAGAATCATGCAAATGGTGCATGACCTTTTATGACCTAGTCTTAGATGTTACATAGCATCACTTTATACTATTGCAGGTGTTGGAGACCTTTTTCCATAAAGTATCAGACGGTCAATATTTTAGGCTTTACACGCCATACAGTCTCTTTTGCAACTACTTAGCTCCGCTGCTGTGATGTGAAAACAGACACAAACAATACATACACTAAGGAACATGGCTGTGTTCCAATCAAGCTTCATTTATAAAAGCCGGTAGAGGCCTAGATTTGGCCCACCAGCCATAATTTACTGACCCCTGCTCTATTGTTTGAAGCCATGGAAAGCCTGCCCAAATTCAAGGGGAAATGCCCACATCTGGATGTGAAGAATGGCAACGAATCTGAGACCTTGTATTAAAACCACTACATATGGGATACTTAGAAGAAGATCTGTCTGCATACCTTGTTTCTCCCATGTATGGTGGATATGAGGTATTGGCACATGCTACATCTCTGTAAGCCTGGGTCAAGGTCAAAGTTGGAATCTGAACTCAATGACCTTGATATCTGGAAGAATTGGTAACTCTACTTATGATATCCTTACACTCCTTACCCATATAAATACACCACAAAAGATAGATTTCAAGTAAACAGTTGCTTTATGGCAGATTTTTATTATGTCTCCATTGACTGAATTATTCCATTTTGGTTAGAAACATGAGTTTTGTTTCTTTCCTAAAGAGATCTGCAACTTTTCAGATGTGGCATTTCATTCTAATGAGAGGATGATGTAGGTTTTTATAAACGGAAAAAGCAGGGCAGGCTGAGTTCACTCAGATCATACCAATGCTTACAGGAATAACCAAAACTGGAACACAGGCTTCCAGGTTTTCCCGTCCTGTGCTCTTTCGGGTAGGTGCCATTGTCTGCTGGGCCTGGCAGTAATAAGTTTTGACCTTTACCTCTCTACACTCTTGTGAAGTGGTTTTGGGCTTTGTTAGCTTTCTTATGAGTTTGTACTAAATTGTGTCCATAAAGTAGGCTGAATTCCTCAGGGAAGGATGATAGCTGTTACTGTGTTATTACTGCAAATGTTGTGTTGGTTACTTTTTTTTCTTTTCTTTTGTCCAGTTGTATCCTGAACTTAAAAGTTATATTATCTGAAATGAACGATGTGCATCTGGTGGAAAACACTAATTTAAGGGATGAAAATTCCTGATGATTGCTTCAGTCAACCCTTAATACACACTGAGCTTCATTAGTAAATAGACAACTCTCAGACCTTTCCCTTGGAAGAGGTCGCATAATCAGGCTTTGTGTTGATTTCGCATTCTGTTCGTTAGAGACAGAACAAAGTAGAATAATTGGCTGGTACAGGGAAAGCAGAAAGAACTTTCTTCTATTTTGGTGATGCATCCCGTAATAAGGGTTGAAAATGAGACTGGAGGTAAAAACGTGAAACTCAGAAGAGCAAAGGAGAGAGGATATTGTTTCTTTGAAAATATTCTTTCAGTATTGGCCCAGATGAAATATGAAGCTGAGGAAATTTTTTTTTTTAAATGATGATTTTTGTGTTAACAATGTGAGTGTGGAATTAGTAAGAATCAGAAAGCAAGCATCCTTTTCCACCAAGGACTTGGGAGCAAGTGAAACCATAAATACTCCCGGTTCTTGGAAACCCTTTTGGAGCAGTAATCAGAGAAGGGTAAAGGCAAAGCCTCAGAGCAGAGGTGTTCAGAGCAAAGGGATAGGAGGAGAACAAAAGGAGAGTGGATATTTTTAGAGCTGTCATTTTGAAATTTACCTGCTTCTGATTCAGTGCCGCTTTGCTACTGTGTTGATCCCGTGGAAATCCTCAAAGCAGGAGCAGCCCTATTTTAAAATAACAAGGTTAGAGCAAGTGACTTGAATCCAGGTCTCTTTAGCTCAAGAGCACAGAGGAGAGTGTGAGGAAAGAGTGAGGCCACAAGGAATTGTTCACTGGGTACATTTTCCCCAAACCTCACTAACTGGGAGAAACTGACCACTGGATTATGTGGCTTGAAGGAAAGCAAAAATGTTGAAAGCAAAGAGTGTGGAGCTTGTTTAGAAAGCAAGCTCTATCATTTGGTCACCTGCTGATGATAATAGCATTGGCTGAGTCCTGACCATTTACAATGAAGGCACTTCTGTAGGTCATAAGTTCCAGGAGGGCCAGAACTGAGTATGTCTGTTTCAGCATTTAGCATGGTTTAGCATCTTAGAGCCCGGTACATTATTGGCATATAGTAGACTTAAAAATGAATATTTGTGGATTGTCTGAATGAGTGGATGGATGTGTGTGATTCATATCCTATTTGCAGGTCCTATGCTCTAGAGTGGATTTTCAGTGTCAGATTGGGAACGTATTTATGATGGGGATTGGCATTGTTCCCTATCTAATGGATAAAGATTACACATCAAAGGACTTTACATTGACATCCCAAAAACCTCATAGGAATTACTTAACAAAAAATAAAATTGGATTCTGTATAATTTCTAATTTATAAGCTGGCTAGACCACTGGTATTTCTGCCAGTCCTCTGGTAGTTCCGATGATGTCCCCATGATGACCCAGGCATAATCAGAATGGCTTTAGGATTTGGGAGCCAAAATGTTCCTCAGTATTTACTGCTTTGCTACTCCATTTAAGAAAATGGACTATTGAAAAAATAGCTTCAGACACAATATGGCATTTTCTGATTTAGCATAAAATCTGAGAAATATAGAGGTTATCTGAAGCCTGCAGTGGTAAAGTTCCCTCTGCTATTGAAGTTATTGTCTTTAAATAAAGATTCTACATCAGTAATGCTATATATATATATATATATATATATATATATATATATATATATATATATATATGGTTTTTTTCTGATATTCAGGTTAATTTCCTATTCTCTATAAGGAAGTAATTAGTTGGTTGGTATGAGAGATAGTGTGGCTTCCAAAAGTGAAAAGTATTATTTTGTTGTAATTTCCAGCTACCTAAGGATGGGAGAGGCCCAGGACACTGCAGTCAGTATATTATGTGGAGCAGGTTATATTGTGGTTTATTTATGACCTTTTACATGTTTATTTTCTATGCAATTTTGTGTGCTCCTTTTTGAGTTTTGGTAGATAAGTGTTTTGTAACTTCAGAATACTTGGAATTATATATATATATATATATATATATATATATATATATATGACATATATATATATATATATATATATATATATATATATATATTTATCAGAGTAGTTAAAGCCGTGGACAGTGTACTAGTCTACCTAGGTTCAAATTCTGGCTTTACCCTATGACTTCCCTGTGGCTTCCTCTGCTCACCTATTTAAAAGGAGTATAATAAGACTGCTGTGGTGAGTTATATACTAAGTGCTATTTAAGCATTTGCTATAATGATTATGTATACTCGAAGGCAAGGAACTTGCCCCTTGATTGTCTCTGTATTCCTAGTGCTTAAGAATTCCTAGTGCTTTCCTAGTGCATTGTCTTAGGATAGAGATAGCTCAGTATAGTTCTTCTCACTATAAAGTACTGTTACATTGAAAGTCTTTGCTTGTGTACTAATAATCTATGACATATCTGCTGAGGACAAGGAAAGGAATAGTTTTAAAACTGCAATGGATAAAAAAAGATTGTATGATGTAATGCCTTTATTATGTAATTATAAAACTAACAAATGATCATGGTAGAAAATTTGAAAAACTCCTAGACAAAATAGAGATCAATAAAATTTGGAGTAGCGTTCAGAGTGTAGAGTTGTCCATGAATATTAGTGCTTTCACATTTTCCAGGACTTTAAGTAGACTCTGCTTCTTAAGAGTCTATTCATGATATTTTATTTTCATGATGTTTTCATCATGGGGACACACACACACACACACACACACAGAGAAATCTGTTAAAAAAAAAAGAAAGACATGTAAATCACTGATGTTTCAGATAGCCACATGAAATAAAGTGAGAAAGGTCAACAAGCTGAAAGAATGTGGAGTAGCATCTCCTTAATTGCTTACATAATTCTGATAATTACCTCTCTGTGGGTAATGTAATTAATGGGGAATCTAATTCAAGAAAAATGTATGAACTTCAAGCCTTCTCGAAGCCACGTATTTCTTTCCACAAAAGTTTAATTTCCACAGTCGTGCTTCCTTATTACCTGACAGGGAAAGTGTATTGTATGGCAAAGGATCTTCCCGAAGGAGGGTGCTTCCCACACTGATCGTCATAAATGACTTCGGAATTACTGTTGCTATATTACCAAAATCTTAAACTAGGGTATTTTTGACAAATGTGGTCCTTAGTTAATTTTTAGAGCTACAAACTCTCAGATGGCTCTGCAATAACAATTGTCTGGCTGTTCTTCAGGTTGATCACAATATGGTAATGACCTTAAGGTACCACTAAAAAGCAGGAAGGTGTGAGTCTTCCTTTGGTTCCAGAGTGAAATGCGAGTTGGAGTTGGAGTTGGAAAAGAGGCCGACAACCAAGTGATAGAGAAGGAAATGTGAGGTCATTAGTGAAAAACCAGGTTTAAGTTAAGGTGAAGAGGCATGAGGAAATGGTCAGCTGTTACAGTATTACAAAGATCATGAAGAAGCATATCCATGAATGTGGTTTGTATTGCAATCTGCTGAAAAAGAGACAAATATCCTGGCCTGGCCTTCATGGAGCTTATTTTTATTGATTCTGATAATAGATTATTGTTGAAAAGGGCCTCCTATAAATTATAACCATGCAAAGGCAGCAAGATAATTTGTTTTTTCTTTATGTATGTGTTTCTCATTCCTACTCACTTCTCTCTTAGGGGAAGAGAAAATCACAAAACACAAAAATGTCAAATCTCAGCTATTCATTTTCAAAATAATTTTTTTTCCAAATTCCAAAGGAGGCAATAGGTTAACTGTTAAGATTTGTAAGGCTCAGAAAACTAGATTTTTACAAAGTGTAGCCAAATTTTGTTCCATAAATAGTAGCTTTGGGAAGAATATGTGATGATGCAAAGTTGGAAAAAGCTGGTTTTTCTTCCGTAAATGACTTCACCATGTGGGAGAAGAGGCAGAGAAGAAATCAAAGTAATTAAACATGGGGTGAGTTTTTCTGATAGGGGACTCTAGTGCTTAAAAATAGACTAGATAATCCTCGGGATAATCTGAGGGTAGAACAGACCAGTGCCTCATTTCCAATCTGGTACCCTGGAAGAAAACAGTGTATTTCCTTTGAGGTCTTGAGAGGTTTTTCTTCTTCTTTGTTTTGTTTTTGGTTCATTTTGTAATCAACTTTATTAAGGTATCATTTACACACAATAAAATGCAGATATGTTTAGTCAACGGTTCAATGACTTTTAATTAATGTACACATTTGTATAACTACCACCCCCATAAGATCGATAACAATTCTAAAACCCTAGAAAGTTTCCTCCTAGGCTTTTGCAAAAGTATCCCTATCTCCCACCCCAAGGCAACCACGGATCTGATTTTTATCTTTAGAGATGAATTTTGCCCAGTTTAGAATTTCATGTAAGTTGAATAATACAGTAGGTGCCCTTTTGATCTGGCTTCACTTGCTCAGCATATGGTTTTTGAGATTCATTCATGTTGGGATGTTTTAAAACCAGGACTTTAGCCTGGGTGGCTGATGTTGTCTGAAGGCACCTATAGGAACATCTGAGTCTCTGGCATTGTCACTGTCTGTTCTTGGCTCAGTAGTTTCAACTTTACTAAGAAGCACAAGGTTGAAGTAAGGAAGATCATTGTCAGTATAATGGAGGTGAAGTGGGTTCTGTTATATAATATTCTCAGCATAAATTGACCTGCTTGGAATCATTGTGTTGATGATCGACAAGAATACTCTTCCTCCAAAAACCTTGATACTATAAAACTTCTAAAGGATGCTGTCCTAGGACTCTTTTAGTTTTCATTTTTTGGGAAACATTTCTGGAAAATTGAAATGCTCACAACCTGAAAGAAGCAATTATTCACCTGAAGGCTAACTCTGCTAAAGTTGAGTTGTCCGACCTTTACATGCTGATAGAACCCAAATAGCCTTGCAAAACAATGCTCTCTTATTGGATATAAGCATATAGATTGTTTAAGACGGACGTGTATATGCAGTAAAGTGAAAAAACAAAGAATCTTTGAGTTTTCCTTGCTGTTTTTTTTTTATTTTTTCATTTACGCTTCTATATCATATGCTAATAGTTTAGGGTAACCTCAGGTTAGTTTTAGGTCCACTCTTTACGTAAATGTTGATGTACTCCATACGCAACTTTTTTCTACCTTCCTTCTTTTCTTCCATCTTTCCTTTCTAACTTCTTATAATCCATTATACTTAATCCTGCATTTGTTGAGGTGGCAAGTACTGTAGGAAAATTGAAAGCAGTGTGAAATTTTGCTGTTCAGAATGCATGTTGACCAAATTCTATATTGGGAAAAGGTCTGAATTTACCCACAGTAGCCGTTTCTCAGCGTCTCTGAATAAAGGCCATAGAAACTGGGCTCTATATAGTATCCTGACAGGTATGTAGAATTCATAGCAATTGCCCTCAAAGAGCTTACCTAGCGTAGATGCATATGAATGCATTTAATGATTGCTTTATTGGCAGCAGTGCCAACATACACAGTCTATTTTGTTTTATATCATTATCATTACCTGCTGTTTACCACTGTATACATTGCTAATGGTGTGGTTTCTATAGCTTGTGAATTTCACGGCCCGATATTATGTAATTTATTGCACACTTTAGTGTAGAAGATGGAGACTCCATAAATTTTCGTGTGCTCTTTGCCCCTTTGGAATGTATTACACCGAGATCAGGCGAAGTAATAAATTTATTTCAAATGTGCGTGATAGCTAAACATCAATTAGGACTTGATGGGAAATATTTCTTCTTCCAGCAACATAACAGTTTTTAAAGACTAAGCCATTGAACGTGGAGTTCCTGAACATGGGACTCAGTTCACTGGGATCCCTCCTTAGAAAAATAAAGGAAAACTTGAATTGGATATGTGTGGCTTATTCAAGTAGTAACTAATCAGCTACATCTTTGTTAACTTAATTTGTCACAATGGTTTGGTATTTTATTAACTCTCTTCCCCTTCTTCTCCTGACTCTCACGAGAATGGATCATGAGTATCTTAAAACATACTAAGTCATCTTCCATCCCTGTTAATCTAACTACAAAAACACACTTCCCTTATCCAATGTAACATACCATCTTTTAGAGTAGCTGTGGTTTTAATTCTCTACAAAATTAAAACCAGCAAAGAGAAACATTTTCAAGGAGCCACCACATTGTAGAGCTTTAGAAAGAAGACTTTAGAATTAAGGGCAACTATATCATTTTATAGCTAAAGCACCTGAGACCTAAAGTAGGAAGGTAACCATCGTGGTCAGGGAAAGGGGTTGAAGATCAGGTTTCAAGCTGAGAAAGAGTCTACAGGGACTCAATCTGAGCAGGTCAAAAACTGAAATGAGACCACGAATGTTCTGGGAAGGGTGGCACCTGGCCTCGAGGGTGGGATTCAAACAGGGAGTGGGCCTGGGGGAACTGAGCTTCTGCAGTAGGCAGAGAAGGCCACCTCATCTGCAGAAAGTGCCACTGACATCAGGGAGTTGAGGGGAAAGAGCGGTGAATTCCAGTCCCCCTGAGAAAGCAGGCCAATCTGATTAACTCTGAATTTAGGCTTATTTCAGATACTTCTTGAGAAAGAACTTGGACAAGAGCACGTCCCACACAGCCTCTTTAAATCCATGTCCAGTATTTTCTGGTGGAGCTGCTTAAACCCTCCAAGTGACTCCAGTATTTTAATTTCACATTATATTTAATTCCGACAGTTCTATGATTGATTATTTAATGGGCAAATAAGTAGGGTCACAAAAGAGTGTGAATGTATTTCACAGGATGAGGATGGGCGGAGTGGAGCAGTCTGGAATAGGACACCAATAAAAAGGGATCTTGGTAAATAAGAACGTCTATTAGAAATGGAGAGGAATTTGCAAGGAAATTAGTGCCTGACACCACGCCCTTCTCTCTGCATGTTTAGAAGCTAGTTTCTAATTTTATTTTCATAGGAGATGTCCCTGTGATGAATTGTCTTTTACCTCCACACTATTTATCACGTGACATATTGTGAAGTTTGTGTGAGAGAAAGTAAGTATTAGCATTTGTCTTGGAAGCAGCTATAAACATTTCCTGGAACAATCTAGGGTAGAAGGAAAAGGAAAGGAAGGTGGAAACAAAGGAGAAAGACAGCTAATGCTGCTGGAGTCTCTCGCTGGGATTTGTGGTGTCTCTTTTTGAAACTAAGTACAGAAAGTCAGAACTTGACTGATTGTTTCTTGATCACGGTTTGTTTTCATTTTTGTTTTTTTCTTGCTCTCTCATCAGGTATTCCAGCCAGTGCTATGTCATTTTCAGTTTCATTAAGCATGCCTGTCTTGTTTCCATTTGCATTATTCACGCAAACGTTGATTGAACTGATGACCCCGAGTTATCACGGAAACATTAGATACACCAGTGGATACATTTCTTAATTTTAGGAAAAATTTACCGAGTGAAGGTTAAAATAACTCCTCTTAAATTTGTCATTTTAAAAAAACTTCTCCTAACATACAATACCTCATTGCCTAATAATGCCAGATAAGTGAAGAATACCTATGTATTCATGAATGCAGGCTAGTCTGTATATTTTTTGGCAGGTATGACCATTACCAAGGGTAACGGCCTGGTTTGCTAGCCATGTCCTATCTCCTAGAAAGTTGTAGTTTCTGTTGTCTTTCAGTTGGTCCATTGGATATCAGAGGTGAATTTATAAAACTATACTTCCCTTTCCAATTACTTTGTTTTGTTTTGTTTTGTTTTGTTTACTTGAAGTATAGTTGATTGACAATGTTGTGTTTCAGGTGTACAGCCAAGTGATTCAGATATATTTCTTTTTCAGATCCCTTTCCATTATAGGTTATTACAAGGCATTGAATATAGTTGCCTGTGCTATACAGTAGGACCTTGTAGTTTAATACTTTATATATAGTATACACTTACTTTGTGTGATCCAGGCTGGTCAGACCACAGGATTATTTTCACTTTTGATATAATTTTTTCAGGTCCAACCTCAAATCTTTGGTAAGAAGATATTTTAAAATAAGTTTAGCATCTGCATGCTCTAAATCCAACAGTAGTTATTAGAGATATGGTTTTGCACTAGGTATTCCTCTCTTTTTTGTTCTTGGCCAACCAATTGAAAACTAGCTTTTATTTTCTGGTTGGTTTGCTAGATGTTTATGACTATAATAAAAGTCTTAAATTTTGTCTCTTATCTTAAAACACAATCTGAATTAGCAATGGATATTGTGCTATACGTAGGGGCTGTGATATAAATATAGTTTCTAACTTCAAAAACATATAACCTAGAATGGAACACAGACACATGTGCAGCAATTATGGCAACTGCATTTGTTTGCTAAGTGAAATAGTACTGAGATGGATAAAGTTCTAGCAAGCCTTGAACAGCCAAATCAGCTTCAAAAATAGATGTGCAGTTCTTTAAAAATATTTTAAACATTTTTCCAGCTACATGTAGAATATAACAGCATAAAAACGGTATGGGTTTTATTTTAAGTAATTAAGCATTTTGACATCGTCATAATGAAATTAAATCCAGAAGGAGGTTTCTCTCCATGATCTCTTGAAATGGTCCTTGATCATCCACAATATTTCAAATCATCACAAAGGTAATAGCAAGGGCAGGGAACTCCAACATTATTAAAGTTTCATAAAGCAAAGTCAATTTTAAGAATATAATGTCCCCAAACTGATAAAGGTCTTGACAGATAATTTCAAGGGAAGCATAAATTATTTTCTGTTTGTCAGAGGGCAAAAATATTTAGATTGGGTTAATGAATGGTAGAGTTTTTGAGTGGAGAGTGTCCTTAAAATATTATGTAGATCTGTACTGTCAACAGATGCTAGCTATGTGGCATTATTTATATGTAAACAAAATTTAAAATAAGATTAAAAGTTCAGTTCCTCAGTTGCATTTGCCATATTTCAAAGATGTTTATTAGCTCCATGTAGCTATTGAATACTGCTTTGCATAGTACAGATATAGAATATTTTCATTATCACCAAAAATTCTATTGAGCAATACTAAAATTATACCCAGATATTCACAGAGAAGGCCACCCAGTCTCAAGGAAATAATATAACTTCCCCAAGGTCACACAGCTATGTTTTTAAAGAAAAACAAAATGACACAAAGGAAATAGTAATAGAGGCATTAAAGAAACCCAGTAAGTTTCTGGAGCAGTCAAAGTAGGGCTTAAAAGTGCATACTTAGCTGTTAGCAGGGTTGAAGCTCTTGATGGTTGGTAAGATCTACCTGCCTGAATTTGGACATTAGCATTTTATGCAATGAATTAAAAGCAAAAAATCATTTCAACGTGTGGCTGCCAGTTCCATACTTTTAGCCACTGCCATGCTTCCAGATTATGTTTATCACTTTCATATACAGGGCACCACTGTGAAATGTGATGGTTTATCTGACCCCAGAGAAATCAAGAAATCTTGTGGGGGCTATGGCTCTATTTGAAAAGGTTGATTTTTAAATGCATCATGCAGACTGGCCCTGTTTTAAAGGGGATTCCTGCCATCAATAATCACAATGTAAACTCTCTTCTCACCTTGAAAAAGTCAAAGATAGTCCCTGCATCTTTATTATTTCATTGAAATCCAAATATTATTTTTCCATTCTCTAAGATGTTTTCCTCACAGTGTGATCAACTATTGCCAAGGAAAGAAAGGTTAGATTTATCAATCAAAGTTTGCTTGAAGGTCCCCTAGGTAATTGAACGCTCAGGAAAAACAATCCTCATGTATTCTTTTTCTGTTGTTTCAATAGCTTTGTTTCAGTATGTTTTGTTCTGTAGCAGAGGTTCTGTGACGTGCTTATCTTCCTCAGAGGTCCAGAAAGCCTGCGAGTCTGTGGGTAAAGAAGGGTAAGGAGAGAGAGGGAAGGAGGATAGAGAGAGGCTCAGGGCTGAGATAAGGACAGTGATCTACAGCCTCCTGGGGGTGAGGCTGGGGTGCACAGACACCCACGACTAATCTAGACAGAAACTGAGTAATCAAGGGGACGGCCACTGTGAGGTCATGTGGTCACCTCTCCCTCTAGAAATAAACATTGCCCTCAGTAAGTCTCCTCCCACCCCAGAAGAGCATTAGGAAGGTCTGGAGAGGGGGATTATTGGCAGAAATGGAAAAAGCAGGTTGAAGGGATTAGCCTGGAGCAGAGAGACCAAGAAACCCAAGCCAGTAGGTGGAAGGCAGACTTTTCATGGAAGTCTCCAAGCCCAAGTCAAGTTCTGGGACCACCAAGTACAAGTCAAAGAGTGCTCATTTAGCCCCTTTGGGCCCCCATGGGAGTGGAGGAAGACTGGACAGAGAGGGAGAATTGGAGGTACGGTATTTACTAAGGGATTTAACTCCTGAAAGGCCTCCCAGTAGCTTCAGATCTGCTCAAGAATCCTTCATGTCCTGCTGGTTTGCAGTGAGTGGCTCACAGCTTCAAGGCCTCCTCTGCCAGATAGAGAACTATTTCAACCATCCTGCCTCTATTTTGGACTGTAGCAATGCAGACAGGAAACCTGACCCCATTTTCAGGTTCTAAAGAGAAATTCTAAGTACCTGAAAGACTGAGGAACATGGTGGCTTTTATTTAAGATGGGGAGCTAGAGAGCACATACCTGGACTTGGGCCTGCAGCAGCACCAAACTGCACCAAGAGTTCCCTTTATTTTCTCTCACATCTCTGTTTCTCCTTTTCTCTCTGCTGGATTAGCCACGGGGACTCCAAGTTCTTCATTATGTGGTCCTGGTACCAAGATTCTCCTGGGAATTGTAAAGCTATTCACCTTCTACATCGAGCACTTCTTGTTTTTTCCCCAGCAAAGTTAAGTCATCCTTAAGAGGAGTCAGGGTGCTAGCTCTTAAAAATATTTCAGTCATCCCTTTGTACATTAAATGCTCTTTCTTGGAGACTGCTCCTGACGTGGCGTTCACCGTGCTCTCAGCTGGCCTCCTGAAGTTCTGCCCTGCCTTCCCCACCAGGTACAGTTCAGGAGCTGCCTACCTCAGGGTGATAGGTTATCTTCTAGTTGCTTTATTCCTTTCCCGTTTACATTTAGAAAATATAATTTGAATACATAAACTTCTCTGTGGCCACAGCTTTATTTGCAACCCACAGGTTTGGTTATGGCATATTTTCATTATCATTCAATTAATAAAATTCTAATTCCCATTGCGACTTTATCTTTGACTTACATAATGATCAGAAGTATGTTTTTAATATCCAACTATTTGGTAAAATATTGGTTATATATTTTTAAATTTCTTGCTTATTCGGAGTCTTGTTTTATAACCGGAATATAGTCAATTTTATAAATGTGCCATGTGCACCTAACATTTTCTGCATAATATATATATTCCATCATTGTTGTTGCAGTGTTTTATGTAAATTTAGGCCAAAGTTTTTAATGTTGGTATTCAGATCTTCTCTAATCTGCTGATTTGTTGTTGTGGTTCTATGTTACTGCTCTAGGTAATTTAGATTTTTCTATTTCTACTTAGTTTCTTGGAATTTCCCTTCATCTATTGCATTGAAGTTTAGATTTATAATATATTCCTTGTAAAGTAACAGTGGGTTTTATTATCCTGCCTTATCGCCAGTGATACTTTTTGCTTTCAAATTTATGTTAACATTAAAAAAATCTTCTTCAATTTTACTTATTGTTGTTAGGACATAATTTTTGAATCCTTTAATTTTCAATCTGACTCTTGTCTCTTGTAGGTGGCATAGAATTACGGTTTTTGTTTTAATAATCCTTGTCCTTTAATTTGAGTATTTACAGTTAAGGTATTTTCTTGTAGACCGTTTACTCCTCGTTTACTATCTGTCCCACCTTGTTATGTTCCTTTTGCTCTTCTTTCTTCCTTTTAGATTTCTTCAAATTCCATTTTCCCTTGTATTAGCTTGTTATTTTTACATAAGTAGCAGTTACACATGTACCATGACTTATTAGCTCTTTTACTGCTTCTCAAGCAATGCTGAGATCTTAAATATCTTTTACTACGTTTTCTCTTCCATTTGTTTTAATGCATTTTAATTTTTGATATATTTTATTATTACTTTTTTGTGCTGTTAGATTTTATTTAGGTTTATCCACTTATTTATTCCTTCTGTTATACATAATTCTTTATAAAGTCCTTATTTTCGTCTATGATAATCTTCCTTCAGCCTGCGGGTCTCCCTTTATAATTTAATTCAGTCAGTTCTGATGAGAACATATTTTCTAAATTTTGTTTGTCTGCAAATTTCCTTATTTCATCTTTCCTTCCAAACAACATTTTCTCTGCCTCTAGAATTCCCAATGGGCAGTTCTTTTCTTTAGCACTTAAAAATGTTATTCCATTATTTTCTAGTATCCAGTCAGTTTCGTTGAGAAGAAAGCTGTAATCTTAATCCTATTGTTCCTTTGAAAGTAATCTCTCTCTTTTTCATCGGGCAGCTTTTAAGATGTCATGTTTTTCTTTGCTATTCATGAATTGTACTGTGGTGATCTCAGGTGTGGTTTTCTTTGGATTTGTTCTTGTTGCATTTTTTAATGCTTATTGAATTTATGGCTCCATATATTCTTTTTAGTTTTAGAGAACTCTCAGCTGTTAATATTTCTGAAATATTGTTTTCATCCCAATCTCTCTCTCCTTTTTTCCTTGGACTCCAGTTTACACATATGATAAAAAATATTTACTGTGGCCCATGTGTCTCAAATGCGCTTTTGTCTACTTTTTATTCTTTTCGTTTCCCATGCCTTAGTCTTAATATTGTTACTACTCTATCTTCCAGTTCACTTACCTCTCTTTACCTGTGTCCAATCCAGTACCGAGTTTTAAATTTCGTATAGTTTTTAATTCTATCAGTTCAACTTCAATCAGTTTATAGTTTCTTGTCGTCAAGTTAAGTTCTCCACCTTGTCATCTATTTTCTTGAACTTGATAATATTTACCAAAATATGTATGAACTTTAATGTTTAGGTCATCTATGATTCTGATTCTGTTTTGTTTTTTATTCTAATTCTCCTTTTCTTGGTAGTCTTGGTGGCTCTTCAGCGAATACCAGACTTGGGATATGACAAGTTGTATAGAATCTGAATGACATTACAGTTGCCCTTTGAACAACCTGGGTTTGAACTGCACAGATGCACTTATACGTGGATTTTTTTTTCAATAAGTAATACAGTACTACATGATGTGTGGTTGGTTGAATCCTCAGATTCAGAACCACAGATAAGAAGGGCCGACCATAAAGTTATATGTGGATTTTTGACTGCACAGGGAGTCAGTGTCTCTAACCCCTACATTGTTCAAGGGTCAACTGTATTTTCTTGAGGAGAGAATTTCCTATTCTTAGGTAGGGAGCAGAGGGGAAGATCACCTCAGTCACTGGACCAACTTCATACTCATTTTCCTTCTTTATAAGGTTCAATGTAGATGTTGCCTCAACCTTCCTAACACACACACACACACACACACACACACACACACATGTAGAGATTTCAATGTCCTAATTCATATCATTAGTTTACCATTGGGCCACAAATCTTTCATAGGTTCTGAACCCCAATTTTGTCTCTTCAGCATTATGAACCAACTAAGTCTTTGCTTTGACTTCAGTTAGCTTTTGTTTGACTTCTTAGCATCTTGCCTTGTCTACCTATTATACATGGAAAATACTGCAAGAGAACACTGTTGCTGAATCCAGCTCCGTTCTCTGAATCTTTACTCTCTCTGTGATTTTGGTCCTTAAAATTCTAGCTGCCTTGTTATTTCTCAATTCCAATTCTGGTTTCCTTAGTCCTATGACATTGTCCTAAGATCTACTGGCTTTTCTACCTCTTAGGAGCCACATTTGGTTTCTCAGCCTTTTGCTCTTCATCAGTAGTTTCTAAATGACAGGGCTAGAAAAGCATGTGCAGAATATTGTTCTCACTTCAGTGAGTTTCTTTCTCTATTTTACTTTTCTAGGTCATGGCTACCTCAGTAGCTTTCTAACGCTCACAGTCAAATGTTGCTTATGATTTATCTGGCCTTTCTAGTATGTTTTCCTAAGGTAAACTGATATAGTTGGAAACAGAAGTTCGTACCCACCATTTAAAAAAATGCTGTTTTGTCTTTCTATGAACTCTCTTTTCGTCCCATCTTCTGTCACTTTTTCCCACCCAAAATTCCCATTCTCCCAGATAGATTATTTTAAGACTAAAAATTATTATTAAGCTAATATGTTAATTTTGAAAGGAATTAATTTTGCTTTGAACAAGAACACAGATTGGTGAATGGAATATGGAAGATTCCTTAAGACCTTTTTCATCTCTAAGAGTAGTATCCAACCATCGGTACCATAATAAGTTTGTCAACAATGGAAGAAAGCAGTCTTTATAAAATCAGCATTATTCAGTAATCTCAAAAACTGCTTCACTTTCCTGCTCATGCCACCAACTTCCAAATGTTCAATAGGAGCAGAGAATCATGGGATGGGATGTGGAGAAATGGCCTGTCATAGTAACTATAAATATTGGAAGAATGGAATTATAAATAAAGAGGGTTTTCTATGAATATATTTGAAGTGTTTGTTCCTAAAGAACTTCTAGAATAAGACTCAAAAGTTTAACATAGAAACACCTCTTAATAAGTATGAAAATCACTAAAATTTATCTCATAATACTTTTTTCTTTTGTGTTATGTGATTGTCAGAGTCACACCAAACTATTTTTATCTGGACTTCACAGATCTTCTTATCTTTACTATGGGATCAGTTACCCTACATTTTTGAAATTTGGCAAAATAGTTAAAGTTGGAACATTTCCCCAAAATCCAGGGCATATGACTTACATTTCTGTAGAAGGCAATATTATATTTCTGTCTAGTTCTGGGGTAAACATTTTCATACCTGCCAATCCAATTTGACGAATGTATCATTTTTCCAGTGCACTAGTGTAAAGTAAATGGTAAATTCAGTCAAACAGTCATTTCATACATCAAAAAGGAAAATCAGTCAACACAACTGTCTGACTGAAATGAATGAAGAAAACAAATCAAGGCAAACAACTGTCCCAGTAGACTTGTATAAATACAGTAGTGGTGTCATGTGCAGAATTAATCTTCCCTCACCCTTAACTGGAGAACACTCTGCCAGCCAATTCAGTCACTCAAATGATACTGAATTATAATATTCCAGTTTCATTTACTCTCAGTTACTGCTGACTGCCCTTCCTTCTCCTTCATCTGTCCATCAGTGGAGAATGTCAGAGCAGGAGAATAGTAATATTGGCATATTGTAATGTACTGTCGTGAATTCTACAGCTTCAAAATTCTTAGGATAACTCAGTGATCTTAAAGAGTCTGGTGCAGAAAGGATATGTGAATTAAATCGCAGACCACTGTCTGACCCTTCCAGCACTAACACCCCTTATTCCTGGTTCTAATATATCACAGAATACTCAAGAGGAAGGTTTTGAGTGGTCAGCAGAAATATGGCTCCAAAGCAGCCACATGGAAAAGAAATGTTGTCATCTCTGATCCACTTTAAAGTTGACTTGTCTTTTACTCATAAACCAGATTCAGTGTGAATTCTGTTCTGCTAAATGTTAGAGAATCTATTGGAGGAGTGTGGCCAATTCTTTTGAATTTTTTTCCTCTCTGACTTTTTGTTTTTTTAACATCTTTATTGGAGTAGAATTGCTTTACAATGCTGTGTTAGTTTCTGCTTTATAACAAAGTGAATCAGCTATACATATACATATATCCCCATATCTCCTCCCTCTTGTGTCTCCCTCCCACCCTCCCTACCCCACCCCTCTAGGTGGTCACAAAGCACCGAGCTGATCTCCCTGTGCTATGTGGCTGCCTCCCACTAGTTTGTGTTTTACATTTGGGAGTGTATATATGTCCAAGCCACTCTGTCACTTCATCCCACCTTACCCTTCCCCCTCCCCGTGTCCTCAAGTCCATTCTCTACGTCTGCGTCTTTATTCCTGTCCTGCCCCTAGGTTCTTCAGAAGAATTTTTTTTTTCAGATTCCACATATCTGTGTTAGCATACGGTATTTGTTTTTCTCTTTCTGACTTACTTCACTCTGTATGACAGTCTCTAGGTCCATCCACCTCACTGCAAATAACTCAATTTCATTTCTTTTTATGGCTGAGTAATATTCTACTGTATATATGTGCCACATCTTCTTTATCATTCATCTGTCGATGGACACTTAGGTTGTTTCCATGTCCTGGCGATTGTAAATACTGCCACAATGAACATGGTGGTACATGTCTCTTTTCGAATTATGGTTTTATTAGGGTATATGCCCAGTAGTGGGATTGCTGGGTCGTACAGTAGTTCTATTTTTAGTTTTTTAGGGAACCTCCATACTGTACTCAATAGTGGCTGTATCAATGTACATTCCCACCAACAGTGCAAGAGGGTTCCCTTTTCTCCACACCCTCTCCAGCATTTATTGTTTGTAGATTTTTTGATGATGGCCATTCTGACTGGTCACAGAAAGAACTTTGGCATGGTGTTCATCATCTAACTTATCCTAACATGCAGACATTTATGAGAGTAAAGTCATGTCTTTGCCAGAGTGGGTTGCTTATCTGGGCAACTGGGTCAAATCAAGAAGGGCAAATGTAGGCTGCCAGAGTAAATAAGGAGAGGAAAAACAAAAGAACGAGCCATACCATTCATCACTGATTTTCCCCCCAATATTCTTAGCCTCCACCTATCTCCATCTTACTGGTAACACAGGAACTAGACTGAACTATCAGGTAAAAGGTCTCTACAGAAACTGAGGTAATATAGAAAATTAAAAAAAAAACATAAAATTGTAAACTTTCTTCCTAGGGCTAATTGAGATGATACTTCAATAATAACATAAGATCAGGTGAGGTCTAAAGAAATTTTAGAAAACCTGGATACAGTAAGAAAACATCTGTTCGCCAGCATCCGAATGTTAGAGAGACACCAAGACATGTGGGCCAAGTTCTGGAGAGAAGGGAAACACAGATGCAAGCTTGACATTTGGTGCAGCTTTTCTCCTTGGGGCATTTGCTGATTCAAATGTTACAGCCTAGGAGCTGAAAAGCCAAGGAGTTCAAAAGACTGTAACCACAGAAGCCAAATGGCAAGAGCTCAAGCTAAAGGCAACAACTAATGGAATGACAAGCTACACGTATCCTTAGCCTCACAGGGCTGCGGGAACCATTACATTTAAAGCCTAACAAATACAAGGGTAGTTGGGAATAGGGAGAATCCAAACTTTCACATGGTTAATTCCAAAGGGCAACACCACCCGTAGAGGAAGGACAAGACAGAAATAGAGCACCCTTCACACAGATGGGAAAAAAGGCTTTGAATGAGCTCCAACTGAGAATGGACTAAGGTTTCCAGTCCCTATAGTAACTGTCTGCCATGGGCAAAAGGAAATCTTTTCAAGAGAACAATAACAACATCCAGAATGTGGAGGTATCTTTACAGTTTCCTAAAATAAGTTAAGCCCAAATTTAATATAAAAAATAATTGGACATACCAGGAAAAAGACTAAGTGATCAAAAGCTCAAAAAAGAGAGAAAGAAAGAAAGAAAAAAGACAATATAAATAGACACAGGAGGACAAGAGTTAGTAGGCATTGGTTAAAAAACAAAAGAAAAACAACTATGATTAAACAAAGAAAATAGACACATGGCAAATAAGCATATGAAAAGATGCTACACATTCCATGTCATCAGGGAATTTTAAATTAGAATAAGGAGATACCACTACACACCTATTCAAATAGCTAAAATCCAAATAATGAAATACCAAAGTTGTTGATGATGCAGAACAACTGAAATTCTCATTTGCTGCTAGCAGGGTACTTGGCAGTTTCTTACAAAACTAAACATACTTTTACCATACAGTGATCTAGTAATCATGCTCTTTGGTATTTACCCATAGGAACTGAAAAGTTATGTCCGCATAAAAACCTGCACATGGATGTTTATAACAGTTTCTTTCATAATTGCCAAAACTTGAAATCAACCAAGATGTTTTTCAATAGGTGAATGGATAAACAAACTATGGTATATCGGTACAAAGGAATAGCATTGAGCAATAAAGAGAAAATGCTATGAAGCCATGAAAAGACATGGAAGAAGCTTAAATGCATATTGCTAAGTGAAAAAAGCCAATCTGCAAAGGCTACATGCATATTATATGATTGCAGCTATATGAAATTTAGGAAAAGGCCAAAGTGTGGAGACAGTCAAAAGATCAATGGTTGCCAGAGGTTGCGGGGAGGGAGAAAAGGATGGGTGAAGCGCGGAATTTTAAAGGCAAAGAGACTTCCTGTGTATGGTTCTGTAATGGTGGATACAGGTTATTGCACATTTATCAAAAATCATATAATGTACAAAACAAAGAGTGAAGTCTAATGTAAACCATGGACATTAGTTAGTAATAATGTATCAATATGGGTTCATTAACTATAACAAACATCTTACGCTAATGTAAGATGTTAATAATAGGGGAAACTGGGTAGAGAGCTAAGGAGGTACGAGAACTCTGTCCTTTCTGCTTAATTTTTCTGTAAACCAGAAACTGCTCCGAAATAGTCTGTTAATTTAAAAAACAAATCTAGACCTGCATACATAACTTGCACGTAAATCCAACCACAGCAGCATTATTCATAAGAGCCCCAAAGTGGAAATAACCAAATGGCCATTTACTGTGAATGGATAAATGAAACATAGTAATATCCACACCATGGAATATTATTCAGCCATAAAAAGACATCAAGTACTGATGCATGCTACAACATGGATGAACCTTGAAAACATGCTAAGTAATTGTATGATTCCATTCGTATGCAATGTCCAGTCTAGACAAATCTGTAGAGACAAAGTAGATTAGTGGCTGCCTAGGGTTTGGAGAAATGGGGGAGTGAGTGACCTATAATAGATTCTTTTTCTTTGGGTGGGTGGATGAAAGTTCTAAAATTGATTGTGGTGGTAGATGCATAACACATTAAATTGTACACTTTAAATAATATGGAAAGTAAATTATATCTCAATGAAACTATTATTTAAAATTATGATTAATGTATTAAAAGAAGGGCAACATGTACAATTTAAGCAAAAATTATCTGTGAAATGCAACCAAAAGAAACTTCTAGAATTAAAAAAGTTGAAATTAAGCACTCAGAAGATTGGTTGAACAGTACCTTAGTCAAACAAAAGAAAGGAATACAAATGTCAATTAAAAAATGACTACACAAAAATTTGGAGGGAAAATGATGGAAAACAGAGAAATAAGTACTTAAGACCTATAGAGTATATGTGAAACACTGTGTCTAGCCAGCCCCAAGTCACACAGCCTAGGAAGGAGACACACAGCCTACCTGAATCACAAGGACTTCTCCAAAGTAAAAATGAGGTTCTGAGGCCAGAAGTGGAAGGAATGAATTACAAAGGAAAAGAACAGTGGTAAACTATAATGTAGATATACATCAGTAAATACATAGGTTCCCTGGGGTTGTGATCTGGTACAAACAATAAAAAGAAAAGAGATAAGACTCATAGTAGAGGCTGCTAGATTCTGCTGAGGAAAATGCCCAGGGAGGGAAGAGTTGATTTATTTCATTATTTTTTTAGAGTCCACATATAAGTGACATCATGCACTATTTGTCTTTGTCTTATTTCACTTAGCATAGTGGCCTCCAGTTTTATCCATGTTGACTTAAATGACAGGATTTTCTTCTTTTTTAAGGTTGAATAATATGCTATTCTCTATATATACCCTATTTCCTTTCTCCATTAATCTACTATGGCCACTTAGGTGGTTTCCATACCTTGGCTCTTGTGCATAATGCTACAATAAACATGGGAGTACAGATATCTCTTCAAATTATGATGATATTTCCTTTGGATATATACTCAGAAGTGGGAGTGAGGAAGAACTTATGACACAAATCGACCATATGTAAAAGATGTTGTAGGAATGAAAAAGTCTGAACACCTAGAAGGAGTGTGGAGTACTTGGAAGGGTCATTGTTCAAGGTCATACATAGTTTAAAGTTATGACATTTCAGTGAGCCTGTGTGCATGAAGGCTTGCTTATATTTGGGGATTTGAATACAGTGCAAAGAAGTGTTGCTACATTTTCGATCAACATCAAAAAAAGGGTGGAAATGTTTTTTTCTTTGATTATGACACTGCAGGAAAGGAAGCCTAGAATTCTAGGCCCACTAGAATTTTCCCTGAGGATAGTGCTAATTTAGGAGAAGAAGAAGGATCCAAGGCTATAGAACAACTTTGAAAGCAAAATAAGCCTGCCGAGTCTTCACCCCGTGTATGAGATGAAGTTTTCATGGCACATGATGAAGTGGCCACGACACAGCCGGCAGAGCTCGTTGAGTTGTGGAAAATGGCTCCTGAAGCTACAGGAAATGGACAGGAGACATAGAGACGGAACAAGGTAACTGCCAAAGAGTGGAAGGACAAAAGTCATCCAGAGAAAAGTCAAAACTAGAGAAGAAAAGCAGTCAACGTGACAAAGAGAACCAAAAGCTTGCTCTTTACAAACACCAATAAAATAAGCAATATTTGGCAAATATGATAGAGATGGGACTAGCTAAAAAACAGAGAGCATTTTTTTTTCATTACAAAAGAATACTACGGTAGCTTTATACCAACACATCTAAAGATCTGGACAAAATGGCTGATGATGATTAGTTATATGCAGCCATTATTTACTCCTGTTTTGAGTCGAGAATACAAGAAGCTTTATGAAAATAGAAAACATAATCAAAGATATACACCTTAGAAAGACATCAGTTATTTTCCAATATATATAAAAAGTTAGAAGAGTCCTAATACGAAAACCAGATATGGGGCTTGCCTGGTGGCGCAGTGGTTGAGAGTCCGCCTGCCGATGCAGGGGACACAGGTTCGTGCCCCGGACCGGGAAGATCCCACATGCCGCGGAGTGGCTGGGCCTGTGAGCCATGGCCGCTGAGCCTGCGCGTCCAGAGCCTCTGCTCCGCAACGGGAGAGGCCACAACAGTGAGAGGCCCGTGTACTGCAAAAAAAAAAAAAAAGAAAGTGAGTGACAACTTAAATGATATATGGAATATTTTGCTGACTTACAAGAGCATGCATAATTAAATATGACCCAGTTGAAATGTTAATTTTATTTTAATGTGTATGTTGGGATGGAGTCTTCAAGGTGCCAGAAAACAAGCATTCATCCATGCTGTTTGGAACTGCAGCACACAGACACCTTCAGTTACCAGTTCTGTTCATGCCACAGAATCATCTTCAGAAAACAGACTGTTTTTTATGGACCTAGTATATATCTTAATTAGTTTGAAGAATTCCCCAAATACCTGTTAATATGTAGTGATCCAATTCCAATCTGGCCACGTCCTGTACCAGTGACACAGCACATAGGAGTTTCATTTCTCTTTCTTTCTCCGGGTTGTTCAGAACCCAACGAAAGAACAATGGAATGGCATCAAAGAGATCAGGGTTCTTGTCCCAGAGTTACCATAAAATAATAGTGTCCTCTTGGGAAAATTATAGTTATTCTAGGCCCCTTTCCTTTTCTTTACTTTGACAGAGCTGCACTAGATGACCCCAAGTAACATTGCACTCTTTGCAGTAGTAGCTTAGATGTTATTGGTTTTCTGAAACAAATGAAGACAATGACACATGAAACTGTGCCACATCTCTGTAACTATGTTTTCTTAGAGTTGCCTCCATTTTACAGATGATAAGATGGCTGAGCACAGAAGTAGCTGTCTTGACCAGAGGTTGCAGAGTAGATGGAACTGAACCACAAGTTTCCTTCTTTCCTGAAGCTCACTTAGCCAAAACATAGGCTTCTGAATATTAAGCTGTAAAGCATATTATCAGTATGCTTTAAAAGAAGCGGTTCTTCTAGGATTTCCAATTAATAGCAGGAGGTTTTGAAATTCTTCAAAGATCATCTAATTTTGTGAGATTTACAGCTCAATTTTCCTGTCAAGCAAGTTGTATTAGTGCCAATCATCTGAGCTTCTGGATGCTTCTCTGAACTTCTTGAAGTTTTCTTCTTGCTATCTGAAATTCATGCCAGATAAGCCTTTTTCTAGAGCGCATATACAGACTTGTGTATTTTTATACAGAAAAGCAATGCAGTGAGTCAGGACGGGGGTTAAGCCCTCATTCTCAGAGTGGTATTGAGCTCCTGGTGAAATATAATCATCATTTCCTCAGAATCGAAAAGCAGTTATCTCTAGTTTTTAATCCCATTAACTATTTATACATTTATGTATGATACATGTATTTATTGTACCTACTAGGTGTGTTCTCTTTGGGAAGTACAAAGCTCTTTGAGATATAGGTTGTTCATTTTTTCGTTTTCCCACAAATACTGTGACCTTTTGAGCAGGAAGGTCTATATTTTACTAACATCTAGAACCAGCAGTTATCACGGTGTCTAAGATGTAGTCAATAAATATGAAATACATAAATGAACACATTTTTAAGGAAGGAAATGAACAAATAGAAATTTTTCATTTTCAGTCACAAAGCAACCAGAGACATAAAAATGATACAGACAACGAGTGCTACGGTCATTCAAATAAGGCATAGAATAGATACAACAAGGATCTCCTTATTGGCACAGGGAACTCTACTCAATATTTTGTAATAACTTATAAGGGAAAAGAATGTGAAAAAGGAATCACTGTGCTGTACACCTGAAAGTAACACAACATTGTAAATCAACTATACTTAAATTAAAAAACAAACAGACAGACAACAACAACAACAACAAAAACCCAAAAGAGGTCATAGAAGTTTTTATGAGATTCCATAAGAGAAGCCAAATGAGGACGGGCGAGACGGCTTTTGAATCAATTCAGAGGAGAGGTCACAGAGAAACTTGTCTTTGACCTGAACTTGAGTTTCCATTAAGATTGCAACACAGGGATATTACAGATGAAGGTAATCACATAAACTTACTACACTGAAACTTGCAGAGGTTATGAGTGTTGTTCAAGATCCCAAAGCAAGTGCATTGTGGAATCAGAATTTTAAGTGAGACCTAATGAACTAAAAACAAACAAACAAAAAAACAAACCTTTTCTGTGATACCATGTTGCCTTTGAAGTCGTTATTTTGGTGGGTTGGTAGAAAGTGGTTCCCGTGTTTCTGGCAGCAAGCAATGACTAGTTCTGTCCCCCCAGCGGCCCCCCACCCCCGAGTTGATCCTCAAAGTTCCCTTTAGAATGGACTTGCTAAAATGCAGACATGCAAGTATTCATGACGCCTGTGTCCAATCATTTCTCCTGCCATTGCCTACTTCACTTCTGGATTATATGAACAATTCACTGTCTTCATTTATGCTTTTCCCTCCTCCAAGAACTCCTTTCTCCCTATGGGGCACCTGGGAAACCCACTTCATTTTTCAAACCTCAGTTTACATATTATGTCTTTTGTGCAGTCTTCTTTTTAGTGTTGTGATCACATGCTCCTTTTTGCTACCCTTGCACTTCTGCATGCCTGATTGTTGCACTCGCTACACTGTATTGTGATTGTGTTGTTTACATATATCTGTGTTCTCCTGGGCAACATTCCTTGGGGCCAGGGACTACCATTTTTCATCTATTGATGTTGCCTTAGCATGTTACTTGTTGCGAAGTAGTTAGTTATAAAAATGAGATTTGTTTAAATTGAAAATTGTTATGTACATATTAGTCATTATCATTTACAGATATAACAGGAAAAAATATTAATGCTGGTGCTGAAAGTTCACTTCTAGTAAATGATGGTGGTACTTGACTTCACTTATATTATTTTCCCCACTATTTTATATCTTTCTACCTGATATCTCTTCTTTATTCCCATCTCTTTCTTTATTACTAAACCAAGAAAAACAGGGATGAGGGTAGGGCTAGGCCATACTTGGCTGGAATAGTAAAGAAATTGTGTGGGGTTTTGGTGAGAAAATCCTGAAGCATACAGGTCTGCATCTTCCTTTTATTTTTATTTTTTTTGCGGTATGCGGGCCTCTCACCATTGTGGCCTCTCCCGTTGTGGAGCACAGGCTCCGGAGGCGCAGGCTCAGCGGCCGTGGCTCACGGGCCCAGCCGCTCCATGGCATGTGGGATCTTCCTGGACTGGGGCACGAACCCGTGTCCCCTGCATCAGCAGGTGGACTCTCAACCACTGCACCACCAGGGAAGCCCCTGTTTGAAGTTTTTTGATAAATTAGATTTGATAACACAGTTTTATAAAAACTTAGTTTGGACATTTCTGAACCTCTTTTTTTGTTTCCTTATGTAAGAAAGCTGCTTGTTTAGGGTTAATACTAATTCAATGGGGGTAAGATTTACACAGGACCAACCCTAACATTCATAGTGTGTGGCACAGGAAACAACTTTGAATGGCCATTTCAAGGAACAATATACTTAAGTGTATACAATGAGTAAAATGGATGAACTACACAAATTTATGAGTTGAAAACCATAGAATCATAGAATTTTCTCACTGTAAAGGCTCTTACTTTTCCAACTGCTTAACTTCAACCTCTGTTAAAGCACTTCAGTAACAGGGAGTTCTTGAGTTTAAAATGCAGTCGGTCCATTTTATAGTTGAAAGGTTCTACTTGTCAAAATATTCATCCTTTTATCAACCTAAACCTGTCTACTTGGTCTAAAATCTTCAGTGTGGGACAGTCTAAACCCTTTTTCATAGGACAACTCCTAAAATAGTTTAGAGCGACCACCTACTTCTCTCCTGGTCTTGCTTCATGTCATCTATTCCCAGTTCCTTCAATTGCTTCTTATTTTAGATTCCAGACACTTTATTGAATACACTTTCTTCAGTATAATAACTCATTTGCTGAATGTGATATTTTAAGCCTAAAAGGATTTGTTTACTGTTTTCTGTAAAGAATTAAAACATAAAATGTCCAATCAACCAATAATTCTTCACCTAACATGATTCATATACACCAATTGATATGGAAAATTTAAAAACTCAAATTACTTCATTCTTAAAGAGTGATCATAGTATGTCCTTATTTATAATGTACAGGAAATATGAATTTTCTTTCTGTGCATCTATAACAGTGCCCTCTTGCAGGGTACAGAGGATCCTCCATTGATGCTGCCTAATGATGTGTATGTGATATCCTGATATTTACTAAGAAGTTAGACATTCAGGAGGATTTTTTGTTCCCAGCAGACATACACATATGAATTTTTCTTCTCTATTTTTGTGTGTTTCTAACTTCTATTATTCATCTATTGGCACTGAAGTGCATTCACCAAACTGCATCATAAACATCAAAGTAGATTACTTCACTTTTCCTTTTATGAGATTATTATACTTATCAACCAATATCTGAGCCCTTAATATGGGCAAATCATCCTAGCCTGTTAAGCACAGAGGTAAAGAGCATGGAGTTGAGAGGGCACACACCAAGATTTGAACAAATTACTTAATCTCTCTAAGTCTTCATTTTTGTATGTGAAAAATGAGAATAATTACAATGATTGAACTCATAAGGTGGATCGTAGAAAACATCTAGGTGCTACGTGCAAAGAGCTTGTTTGACTACCTGGCAAATATATCCATTCTTTATTAACATGATGGTGATGATGTTGATGGTGATGATGATGATGATGCAGCTACCAGCAGGTGTCCTTATTAGGTTGGTAAGGATGGTGAATAAGCCACAAGATCATGTCTGTGAACATTTGCATTCTAAGGCTACACTGCCTTTGCCTTCCCAACTCTGGCTCCACTCCTCATCTGTTTAAACGTCTCCCAAGATAGCTCAGGTCTTCTCCTCTGTGAAGCTATTCTGAACTACTCCTCTAGAATGAACTTAAAATACATTGCTTGCACTTATATTAATTTATATCAAGTACAAACTTCTGCAGTGGAATCACTCATCCTCCGTCAACCTTATATGGACCTTTACCTCCAACCCTGATACCTAGCAAATCCTTCCACTACATTATAAATTGTTAACCATAAGGTTTAGCATGTTCTCTCTTCCAAGGTATTTAGAACTTTAAAGGAGAAAGAAGCCTGCCCAAGTGGACAAAGCTAACACTTATCAAGCATGAGCTCCCAACATTTGCACCAGACAATTTCACATCATCTCATTATAAACTGACAATAATCTTTGTGAGGTTGGGGTCCTAACCTTCTTTTTACTGTGGATCCCTTTGACAATATGGAGTAGCCCATTTAAAGAGTCTTAAAATAACACTTTTAAATTCATAAAATATAATACATAGAATCTCAAAAGAAACGAGTTACTATGTTTTAAGTGCAGTCATTAGAATATTTTCAAAACCAAATTTGTGATATAGAAACGAATGGGTATTTAAACTCATTAAATAACGAGATACAACAGAGACTCTATTAACTACTATACTTAAAAATAGTGATGTTGGGGAGGTGGGTTCACAACTCTGATACATGTGTACTGAAATTGAACAATTAAATAAATAGATGGTGGATGGTGGTAGCCACATTTCTCAATATTGAAGTATGAATTTACAGATAAACAAGAGGAGAAGGCTAAACTAATCTCAGCGTTAATGCATTATAGTTGCAGACATCAGTATACACTCAGCTCAATATAGATATAGATAGTTATATATAGAAATATTTACTGATATGTGTATATACATGGGTTAGTATACATATATATTTCTTTGTTCTCTCAGTTAAGAGAGCCTAATCAAATAATAGCCCATTAGCAACAGCACATCTAGAGCCCAGATCTTGGTTTCTATTACTACTCTCCAATAAAAGGAATCAGGGCTCCTCAGAGAAATGACTGATTCTAGGACTGGGGCAGGAAATACACAAAATGAGCCTGGAGCATCTTGTGGTACCAGAAAGTCAGGAAGTGTTAAACACACACACAAACATGCATGCTAAACACAGATACACAGACACACACAAACTCACACACCCCAAAGGGAGTATGTCAAAGGAGCACAGGCACCAAAAGCAAACGCTCCCAATGGCCAAAGCTGGAACAATTCAAACAACAAAATAAAGTAGTATTGGATTATAACCCAAAGGATAAAATAGATATCCATGAGTCTATACTGATATAAATAAATATCAATAATTGAATAAATTAATGTTTAGC
The DNA here is from genome assembly GCF_025265405.1 of Mesoplodon densirostris. Taxonomy (NCBI): domain Eukaryota; kingdom Metazoa; phylum Chordata; class Mammalia; order Artiodactyla; family Ziphiidae; genus Mesoplodon; species Mesoplodon densirostris. The sequence continues at coordinate 165,900 of NW_026778188.1, read as the reverse complement.
GGAAAATAGACAAATCTGTGTGGAAGAATTCCAAATACTTTATGTACATACTCTGTCCTCAAGGAGGTGGATCATAACTCTCCACTCTTTGGGTTTGTGCTTCACATAGTGACTTCCTTCCAACAAGTGTAGTGTGGAAGGGGTGGAGGAGTAACTTTACAGTGGAGAAATCTGAGACACGACCTCAGCCAGGTTATCAAGGTCAACATCAACAGGCAAATCACGTTGATAGCATGTACCCTTGATAAGATGTTATAAAAAAGGCACTTTATCTGGTTGTCCTCCCAATAAACCATAATCCCAGTCTTACCATGAGAAAAGCATTGGACAGTTTACATTAGTGAGGTATGCTACAAAACACTTGATCACTGCTCCTCAAAACCATCAAGGTTGGGGCTTCCCTGGTGGCGCAGTGGTTGAGAGTCCGCCTGCCAATGCAGGGGACACGGGTTCGAGTCCTGGCCTGGGCAGATCCCACATGCCAGGGAGCAACTAAACCCGTGCGCCACAAGTACTGAGCCTGCGCTCTAGAGACCGTGAACCACAACTACTGAGCCCATGTGCTGCAACTACGGAGGCCCACGCGCCTACAGCCCGTGCTCCACAACGAGAGAGGCCACTGAAATGAGAGGCCTGCGCACTGCAACCAAGAGTAGCCCCCGTTTTCCGCAACTAGAGAAAGCCCACGCGCAGCAACGAACACCCAACACAGCCAAAAATAAATAAATTAAATAAATACATTTAAAAAAGAAACTGTCAAGTTTATCAAAAACAAGAAAAGCCTGAGAAACTACCACAGCCCAGAGGAGCCTAAGGGGGCTTGATAACTAAATGTAATGTGGTGTCCTGGATGGAAGCCTGAAATGGAATTAAGGACACTAGGCAAAAGCCAAGGAAATCTGAATAAAGTACAGACTCTGGTTAATATTATTGTATTAATATTGGCTCGTTAATTGTAAAAAAGCTACCACACTAGTGTACGGTGTCAATAATAGAGGAAATTGGGAATGAGATATATAAGAACTCTGTATTATCCCCTTAATTTTTCTGTATATCTAAAACCATTCTAAAATAGATATAGTCTATTAGATAAAACAAAAAAGGTAATGATGAGTTGATTGTAACATCAGACTAGTGATACTTTGAGATAACTATAAAAACTGCCTTAGGAAATTGTCTGTGGTATCTGCTGGGGATATAGTCACAGGTACTCCTAATATTATTGTGGTTTGTTGTCTGCATTTAGATTTAAAGGACATGCTAAATACTAAATTGCAGCTAGAGGTTAGTGAAATTAAAGATGTAATATTCCCATCCAGATTCCACATACACTTTGATACATATTAAGAATCCCCTGCTCTTTGGTGAGGTCTAATTTTATGAAAGTGAAACTCAGAGAGATGAATTAGGTTGTTCCAGCTTTTAAAAAGCCCGCATTCTAGGGTCAAGAATTCTTACTGAGCCTTGTTGAAACTGTTTGCTACACTACCTCCTAATTTTGGAACTGCTAAACAGAGAGTTGGGAACTCCTCCTAGATTAAAAGTACTGCCTTGGCCTTGTGCAATTATACTGTTTAGGTTGCTGGACAAATCCAAGGATAAAACTGGCCTGGACCTAGTGATGGGCAATTCCAAAAGCAAGCTGAATGTGAGAAGTTCACTCACAGAGAACCCTAGTGTCAAAAAGCCTCTCTACTTGGGAATGGCTGAACACCGGGAAAATAAGCCCTGGTTCAGCTGTAAAGAGAGCACATCCTTGGCCTTTTTTCCCCCTTAAGTCCGGAAACTGATGATCTGGTCAGCTTAGGAGAGGGAGGGAGGGAAGGAGGGAGGGAGGAAAATGAGAGAGAGAGAGAAACCTGTTAATAGGTGGTGCCAATTTAAAGAGAGAAGGAAAGGGTTTCTTATATACGTATATGCTAATATTATTCCTAAAGCCAATTCTGATAAATCCTTCGGGAAAGAAAGAGATGCAGCCACCTGTTAATGTGGCTTCAGCTTCTTTGTTTCCAACTGTTACAGCGGTCACCACACCAGCCATTCCACTTGGGGCGGGGCCAGGGGGTTAGAGGGGGAACATCTGTCCACTAAGGACACTACTGAACAGCAACAAAATCTTGGGGCGACCCCTCTCTCTTTCCTCGAGTGCTTTCGCTAGCCGGTCCTACTTCCCCACTCCTTTGGGAGTTTCCTGTTCCATTACGTAGGCAAGAGGGCGGGCGAGAGGTCCCAGCTTTCCTAATTGTGAGTGGTTTGGCTGGGTGTGTACGTGCGAGTAACTGTGTGTGTGTGTGTGTGTGTGTGTGTGTGTGTGTGTGTTGAGGGAAAGTGGAGCTTGCTACAGGGGCTTAGAAAAACTAGTCGCCAATTTAAAATATTTTCGGAGTGTTTGAATGATATCTTCAAAGCTAATCCCACTCTCAAACTCAGCGAAATGAACAATACAGATAAGGAAGATGAAGAGGGTGGAAAACCCACACAGCGGAATGGAGCTGTCCATGCCGCGGGAGTGACAGGGGAGCGCTCAGAGGTAAGGCGCTCTGCAGAGAAAGTCACTCTGGCTCTTCTCTCTCGGTCCACCAGCCGGCGACGCTTCTTCTGTAAAAGCATTCCTAGAAAATAACCCTACAACCGGGAAGGGTAGCGATCTTTGAGCGCAGTTTCCAGGAGCTGGTCCCCGCAGCAGGGAGAGGCCCCTCTCCCCCCGCGGCTGGCGCGGAATGTGGCGATCCGGCCCGGCGCGGGGGATGACTTCCTGCGGCCGGAGCTCGGCGGCGGGAGCGGCGGGAGCAGCTGCTGCAGCTGGCAGGTGGGGTGGGGGCCGGCCGAACTGACCAAGCACAGACCCGGCGCGGCGGCACTGCGGCCCCGGGGCAGCCGGCGCGGGGACATGCGCTGATTCGATCCCTCCGGAGAAGGTAAGCAGCCCGGCTATTATTAGCCTCGGCCACACTGCGCGGTGCTTTCTGCTTGGTTAGTAATGGGGTTTGTAATACAGAGGGAAGAAGGGGAATATCCCTGCCGCCTTCTGCAATGGGAAAAAGAGCAGCAACTGGAATTGAAATATTAATCAGCCAAGTGCTTGAGATTATTGGAGGAGCGGTGTTACTGGGCAAACAAAGAAGGCGGTCAGCCTCTGTAATCTTAAGATAATCAACCATTGCTGTGCCACACTCGCTTCGATATTGAAGAGGATTCAGAATGTAAAATAATTTGAGTTTCACTTTTACGTTGCTACCTTCAACCTTCGCTTGGTTAATTTCTGGTTTGCGAGCAGCAGGTTCTTGTCAGCAGCCTAGAGAAGTAATCGGAAATCTTCCCTCTCCTTTTGCCTTCCTCAGTCTTCTCCCTTTCCAGTTATTAGAATGGGTCTGCACATTTCAACGTCAAACACCCACTTCAATACTGAACCTTTAGAAAGAATCTCAAATTAGAGGAGAAACTTACCTCCTGGAGTTCAGCTTGGGTTGAGCAGCACTTGTCCCCACTTCTCCCTTCATTTACCATCTTCTCTTGTCAATCATTTCATTGATTCCCCCACCCCCCACCCCGGGGATGCTGTGCTCATTAACAAGCCAGCTCTTGTCAGCTCCTGTCCACCACCTCTGTTCCCTGACTGATTTTTCAAGGACCCAGAAAGGACATGGCCTTATACCATGTTTGGACTATTATCTGTGTCCTTCCCCAAAATGCATGGCATGAAAAATCCTTTCAACCCAGTACCAACATGGTTTCCGATAACTCCCTTCATTGTAGTCACTGCAGCTACCAGATGGGTTTCGAGGACAGCAGAATCTGTTGGGGTGTGAGAAAGAGGGCTATACCTACATATTTTGCTCCACGTGCCTAAGAATAGGTGGAAGTAGAAATGCAAATGTCAGTCTGTCCCGTTTTTCTTGAAGCTTTTTTAGTCCAGCTAGGTTGTGAGACACCTAGCTGGGTAGGGTATGGGGCAAGTCCTCCTGCAAAAGCAAGCAGTGTGTTTGTCCTAGGATTCCCCCAATAACCTCAAAAGAGATTCCAGAGAGGCTTTTCCCACAGGCAGTCAGAAAGCCAGGGGAGGTGGCCAAGGTAAACCTCAGGTTATTTGGGCATCCTCAAGTTAGTCTCCCCTTTTAGGGGTTCTGACCTAGGATTTCCCCACAAACGCTTTGCTGCTGAGCTCAAGTGCCGATTCTTGTTGCCCACCTAGGGATGTACAATTGAATGATATTCTGTGAAATGGTGAAGATTGCTATGGTGGGGATTACAAATGTGCCACTTCACCAACAGAGAACAGTTGCAATAAGCCAGACTGTGTGGTGTCTGTGTGCCAATATTCCATTTAAAAAGAGATTTGTTATCTTTAAATCTGAAATTAAAGAGACAGTTTGACTCAAAAGGCCATGGATTTTATTTTAACAAATTAAAATAGGAGACCAATGAAAAAGAGGTCCAGGGTTTATAGCTAACCTTCTTACCTTCTTTTTTAAATATTGCTTTAGAACAAGATACTGGTTCTGAAAAATCATGTTACTTCTATTATATATCGTTCTTGTTTTTCTGATTACAAATTCTCTATTTATAGATACACTTTGGAAAGAGTTGAGTTGGTTTCTTTGTCTCTATCTTCAGTATATGAGGCAGAAGGAGTGGAGGGGGGTGGGCAAATCTCACTCCAAATGGCCCCCTCAGAGAACTGTTCCCCGGACCATGCAAACCTCTGGACCGATATTGTTTTGGCTGGTTGTTATTATTATCTTTAAATGCGGTTTGGGTTTGAAATATTAAATTTTCAATATTCTAAAATTTTGGCTCAGGCACACCAACTAGAAGAGAGAACAAAGAATAAGAAGAGCAAAACTATTTTCCACCTTTCTTACCTAATTGTAAAATATTTAATTATATGAATAATTATTCTGAATAATAAGTGAAAAACATATTAAAATAATAATTCATTTTTTAGAAAGTAGCCCAAGGTTTATGAAATACAGGTGAGTGCAATTGATCTTAAGTACAGTAAAAATTTCTGTAATTTTGAAAGGTGTTTTTATGTTGAGTATTAGTACATGAAAATATGCTAATGATGGTTAGAAATTGAAATGTCTGTTACTTTGTTTCTGAAGAAGCTGAGTTCTTTGGCAAGAAATGGGTCAGGATTAGGGGACTGGAGCCGCCAAAGCCGGCATCATACCTGCCAGTGATTGTATAGGTAAGATGAATGCATGAAGTTATGGATTAGGGTTGGAGAAGCCTTCTGGGGAAGAAAGAAAACAAGATAGAAAATAGAATTTGTTATTTTAGTGCAACTAAGATAATTAAATTTAAGGTATTTCTGAATTTGGACTTCGTTATATTTAAACAATTTCTGAGGAAAGTTTCTAAATTCCAAGCCCTAGGTAGAAATAGTTATATGGTTTCCTAACCGAAACTAATTTATGACTCTATTTCCTTTGTTAAAAACGTTTCCCAGAGAAAGGAAAAATTAATTGCCCCGTGTTAAGGAGGAGTAATACCAAATAGAAGGATGTATTCTATTAGTTGCTAAATGAACTGTAGGAACTTTTTTGTAGATATGACAAGATAGAATTGAAATCAATCTGTTGCTTTCCAATCACGTAAAGAAAAACATTTAGTCTGGTGGGTGGTCAGTGTTATCAGTAATTTAAGACTTGAGTACCCACTTAGGATTCACAAAGTTGCCCTCTCTTTACAAAAGGCATTTTCTGGTGCTGCATTACTGCCATTAGCTACAATTGAAATAGACTTATCCTGAGATTTTGAAAAACAGAAAAAGAAATAGTAGGATTAATAAGGCTTTGCCTCCACTGAGAATGGGTAGAAAAAGTGCTATTTTGAAAGTTATCAATGGCCTCTTAATTGCCAGATTTCTGCGCTGTTTCAACCTGCTCTTTATGTCTTTATTTTTAAGCTCTCTTCTAAGTTCTTTTTTAAAAATTTTACTGCTTAGTGTTTTATTCACTAAAATAGCATTTTTAATTGAAGTATAGTTGATGTGTAATATTATATAAGTTACAGGTGTAAAATATAGTGACTCACGATTCTTAAAGGTTATACTCCATTTATAGTTATAAAATATTGGCTATATTTTCTGTGCTATGCAGTATATCCTTATAGCTCATTTTATAATAATAGTTTGTACCTCCTAGTCTCCTATCCCTATATTGTTCTTTTTTTAAAAATTAAATACTTGTGTTCAAAAGTATTATTAATAAGTAATACATAAAGAGATATCTCTTTATCTAGTTTCTCACTAATCCCCTTAAATTACCTCATGACCAGCCTAGAACAAGTGCTGTTTATTTCTAGTTTGTGCCTCATGATATCACGACTATATGTCTTCATTTGTTCCTTTCACTCACCCTGCTACACGTTGAAACCTTGCTCACAGCATTCACTGCCTCTTCCATGAACCCTTCCCCATACCCACCTTCCTTCTCATTTCAGATGTGTTTCTCCCTTGTCTAAATGCCTGTGGCACTTTCTATTTTGGTCTATCCTTTAGTTTGAACATGATTTGCTGTTGTAAAATAACCCTAGGGAGCAGAGTCTTTGACTAACAACTTTTTATTACCTGAAACTCATAATACAGTGCCTAGCTATGTATATGCAAAGTAGATGTTCAGCAATTTTGATTTTAGTGAAGAAATTAGCTATTATTTTCCAGGAGTGTATATCCACCTACTCTAATATCCAAGTTAGGCTGTAAATAGTGTGTGCAGGTACATTTTAGTTTAAAATCCCTATATAATAATATAGTGAAAGTACATTCAAACAGTTATATTCAACAAAAGTTATTGTGAGCTTACATGCCCTTAAGTGGATATTGGCTCATCCGTATCAAAAAGCATAGTAAGCATTACAAAAGAAAACTTTAAAGAAGACATTGTACCAGCTTTCAGTATGCTTTCATTCTACTGAAAACAAGTAAGCAGGGGAAGATGTCTTGCATAAATAAGTACTAGTCTTAAAGCTCTCTGCTAGGTACTTTCATCTGTGGTGTATAATTTCATCCTTCTACTATATGCTAATTTTACACTGAGACTCAGAGATCTTACCTAAATGGCAGAGATTCTTTCCACATTCACATGCTGTTCTTTGAAGTGTTAACGAGTGAAGGAAAACTATAAAAACATAATCAGAGTAGTTTAAAATGGTTTTGTGGTCAGGCTTTCCAGTGCTTTTTAAACTTTTGGGTCTTAACATCCCCTTTAATAATTCAATAAAGGCTATGCGTCCACTCCCCAAGTACATACACAACACACACACATAGAATTTTGCCTGTAATTGCAGGTGTTCGCGGACCTAATAAAGCCCTCCTTTGCAAATGCTTTAAGGACATCTACGCTGGGCTCAGTTTTTCTTTTTGCTTGTTGTATGCTTAATATTTATTTTTGTACCTATTAAAATTAAACAAATTGTTATCTGTTATAGATTGAGATATAAACCTAAGCAGCTTCGTACTTTACAACTTTTCTTTTTGCATTTTTGTATTCTGTCCTCTCTCACACAAACACACAAATTTATATAAATGAGATCAAATAATACTTTTCTGTGAAGAGAATGCTTAGAATTTATTCTTAACGATTTTTCTATATATCACACGTCAGTGTTAGCTGTAGTCATCATGTTGTACATGATGTCCATAGTATGTATTTATCTTACAATTGGAAGCTTGTACCTTTGACCATCTTCCTCCAATTTCCCCTCCCCTGACCCTCTGTCTCCTGTAACCACAGGTCTGATCTCTTTTTCTATGATTGTTTTCCTTTTTTTTAGGTTCCACATATAAGTGAGATCATATAGTGTTTGCCTTTCTTTCTCTGACTTATTTAACTTAGCATAAAGCCTTCAAGGTCCATTTCTGTTGTCTCAAATGGTAGCATTTCTTTGTTTTCTTACAGATGAATAATATTTCAGTGTGTGTGTGTGTGTGTGTGTGTGTGTATACATATAATACGTATATATCTATAAATATATAAAACAACCTCTTTACCCATTTGTCCATCAATGGGCACTTAGATTGTTTCCATGTCTTGGCTATTATAAATAATGCTGCTATGAACATGGGGGTGCAGATATCTTTTTGAGTTAGTGTTTTCATTTTCTTTGGATATATTCCCAGAAGTGGAGTTGCTAGATATATGTAGTTCTAGTCTTAATTTTTGAGGATCCTCCATACTGTTTTCCATACTGGCTTTACCAATCTACAATCCCACCAACAGCACAAGGCTTCCCTTTTCTCCACATCCTCACGAGCATTTGTTATCTCTTGACATTTTTGAGGATGACTGTTCTAACAGGTGTGAGGTAATATCTCAATGTGGTTTTAATGTGCATTTCCCTAATGACTAGTGGTATTGAGCACCTTTTCATGTACCTGTTGGCTTTTCGTGTGTCTTCTTTGGAGGAATGTCTATTCGGGTCCTTTGCTCATTTTTTTAATTGGGTAATTTTTTTTTTTTTTTGCTATTGATTTGTATGAATTTTTAATTTATTTTGGATATTAACCCTTATCAGATATATGGTTTACAAATATGTTTTTTGCATTCTATAGGTTGTCTTTTCAATCACTTTGTTGATTTGTTTTTGTTTTCGTTTGCTGTGCAGAAGCTTTTTAGTTTGATGTAGTTCCATTTGTTTATTTTTTATTTTGTTGTTTGTGTTTTCAGTGTCATATCCAAAAAGTCATTACCAAACCCATGTAATGAGCTTTATTCCTATGTTTTCTTCTGGCAGTTGCATAGTTTCAGGTCTTACATTTGAGTCTTTAATCCAATTCAAGTTAGTTTTGTGTATAAGATATTGGTCCAATTTCATTCTTTTACATGTGAATATCCAATTATCCCAGGGTTCCCTTGTATGTAACTTCTCTCTTTTCTCTTGCTGGTCTTAAAATTCTTTCTTTGTTTTCGACTTTTGATGATTTAATTGCAATGTGTCTCAGAGTAGCCCTATTTGAGTTCAACCTATTTGGGCTTGTTTGGACTTCATGGATATGGATGTCCATTTCTCATCCTAGGTTTGGGAAGGTTTCATCCATTATTGCTTTAAATATACTTTTTTTTCCCTTTCTCTCTCTCTTTTCTTGTTCTGGAATTCCCATACATGAACATTGTTTACTTTATTGTGTCCCATAATTTCCATAGGCTTTCTTCACTCTTTTTATTCTTTTGCTTTTTGTTCCTTTCACTGGGTAATTTCTAAAGTCCTGTCCTCCAGTCTGCTGATTCTTTCTTCTGCATGGTCGATTCTACCTTTGAAACTTTCTATTGAATTCTTCAGTTCAGTTATTGTATTTTTAAAATCTAGTGTTCCTGTTTCTTTGATGTTGCTACTTCCTTGTCAAACTTCTTGTCTTGTTCATGCATTGTTTTCCTAATTTCACTTAGCTGTCTGTGCTTTCTTGTAGTTCACTAAACTTCCTTAGGAGGATTATTCTGAATTCTTTGACAGTTCATAGATATTCTCTTTTTTTTTTTTTTTTTTTTTTTTTTGCGCTGTGTGGGCCTCTCACTGTTGTGGCCTCTCCCATTGCGGAGCACAGGCTCCGGACGTGCAGGCTCAGCAGCCATGGCTCATGGGCACAGCCCACTCTGCGGCATGTGGGATCCTCCCGGACCGGGGCACGAACCCGCATCCCCTGCATCGGCAGGCGGACTCTCAACCACTGCGCCACCAGGGAAGCCCAGATCTTCATTTTTTTAAGGTCAGTTATTGGAGTTTTATTACTTTCCTTTGGTGGTGTCCTATTTGCCTAATTTTTGTGATCCTTGATTCCTTACATTGGTATCTGCATATCTGAATAATTGGGCTCTTCCACCAGACTTAACTGGGTATTATATTCAGTAGTAGTAGTACATGGGGCTATGAATTAGTTTCCTGGCAGAGAATCAGAGCTTGTATAGGACCTGGCTCTGGACAGGACCCAGAGCCTGTATAGTTCATTGTTTGGGAACCCAAATCAGGCCAGAGTGTGCACTTAATTCCCTGGTCAGGTGAGGGCAGTGGTTTTGCCCTGCAGAAGGGGGAGGCCACAGGCTGTGCTGTCTGTTCAAGTGCCACTGTATCTAGGGCTGTTTAATGGGCTGTACAGCTTCCCATGTTCTCTGGTTAGGTTCCCCAGTTGGACGTGCTGAAGGCTGTATTCAGTGATGAGTAGGGCTATGAATTAGATTTCCTGCCTGGGTGCAGCAGGAGAAGCAGCTCTAAAGCCAGTAAAGCTCTTTGTTGTCTTAACTCAAGCTGATCCACACTCCACGTTCTGTGGCTGAACAAGGCCACTGGCTTGGCTTTGCAGACTATCAGCTCTGTCTACCCTTCTCTAGGCTTGAGCACTGCTGGGCCGCACAGTTTCTAGGAGTTGTCACCAATCCTTGTAGTCAGATGGGCCAGGAAGGCACTCTCCACAGCAGATGAGATGGGGCTAGTCCCAGTTCCTTTGCCTGGGTGGGATGAGGAGGGACCACTCCAGGCGACTCTTAATTTCTCAAACAGGCTCCCCAGTTGGGAGGAGCTGGGAGCTCCTCTCAGCCTTGGATATGAATTAATCTCCCTGCCTGTGCATGGTACAGGATCCCTCCACACCTGATACTGGCTCTGCTTTGTACCAGAGCCAGTGATGAGCTCTGGCTGCCTGCCTCTTGGCTGGAGCACGACTGGGCCAAATAGCTTCCAGGATTTATTGCCAGCCCTTTTGGTCAGATGGCCAGAAGACACTCTCCACAGTGGGTGGGCTGTGACTCTGCTCTTTCCCTGGGTATGGGCAAACCAGGTTCAAGGGCCAGATGCATATCAGGTGGATCTGTACCCTGCTGAGTTCCCCGGTTGTAGTGTCCCACCAACCTGGCTCTGTAGATAAGCAAAGGTGCCAGTTGTGATCACTACTTGGGCACTGCAGGTATGAATTCCATCGGTCACAATCCATGTGCTGGCTGTTGCATGCCCCTTCCCCCTTCATCACTAAAAGTCCAACTTTTAGTGGTCAAACCCTGCAGATTCCCCTGCAATCCCAGTGGAGCAGATTAGAGCAGTGGCTCCCACAAAGCAACCCCAATGCTAGTGGTGGTGCTTGCTGTCCCCCAGTTCTCTTCCCCTACTGGAGGAACCAGAGGTTCAGGGGAGACCTCACCCATGGTGCTCCACTGGCTTGGGGGAGGGGCAGTGTGGTCAAGCTCCTTTTCTCACCCTTCTAATGCAGTCTGTCTTGGTCTCTGTGGTGAACGGGGGTGCTTCAGCCTCACCTCCATGTTCTAGGACTCTCTCAAATAGTGTCCTGTTTCCAAGTAATTGTTAGTTGTTCCTCCTGTGGGGGGCGTGGAGCCAGGAATGACCTTGGTGATGTCACCCCACTCTGGGCTTACTTTGACAATATGTGTGTCCTTTATAGCCCAGACATTTCTGGTACTTGAAATGAGGTTCTCCTTTTATTGTTCTCCCTGCTTTAGGACCTAAACTGGGAGCTCTTCATTAGCACTGGCACAAAGGCTGCTGAGATGACTAGGAAGCAAGTGCCAAGGAGGATAGTGAATCAAAGAACCTTGATTCATGGAAAAGGAATCCCAGAAGGAGCTCTAAACATTACACATTCCAAAGGATTTATTCAGGGTTTTCCAAACAAAATCATTTTTACAAAAAAGAAACAGTTCTCAGACTTCGAGTAGTATACTGCCAAGTATGTGGAAGAACATTGCCAGCAGTTGAGTGGTGTGGTCTGCTTTGAAATATATTCAGTTTGCTTAGGATGGACATATGTCTACTTCAAAGTTACTATTTCTTTCTAGTAATGCTGTCTACAGTACTGTATTTGCTTTTGGCAAGTTAAGAAAACAATGGCACCTCCCAGGTTCTAAAACAATTACCAGCATAAAAATACATTAAACTTTTTAGCTGATACTTAAGGAAACCAGTACTAGTTAGCATTCCTACTGATGCTAGTATTCAAAGAGAGGCGTGACAAAACCATTAATCTAGAAAACACCAGGTTGGAAAGATGGAGAGAAAGAACTCAAGAGGACTACTTAAGCTGTTGCTTTCTTTACATGTCCCCAAATATGATAATAACCATATAAGCTCCTAAAATAAGTGCAATTTTATGCAAACTTCATAGTCTGCCTAGTATGAGGTAAATTTGTACTTTATTTTATAGTATATTTTTATTTTTTATTTTGGTAAAATGTCCCATAATGTAAAATTTACCATTTTAACCATTTTTAAGTGTATCATTTATTGGTATTAAGTACATTCACAATGTTGAGCAACCATTACCATTATCCATTTTAAGACCTTTCTTGTTATCCCAAACAGAAACTGTACTCACTAAACAATAACCCCTTATTTCTCCCTTCCCCTTAGCCTCTGGTTAACTCTATTCTATTTTCTGGGTTTATAATTTGCCTGTTCTAACTACCTCATATAAGTGGAATCATATAATAGTTGTCCTTTTGTGTCTGGCTTCTTTCACTTAACATAATGTTTTCAAAGTTTATCCATGTTATAGCATGTAGCAGCATTTCATTCCTTTTTAAAGCCATACAATGTATAGTGATTTTTAGTTGCAAAACACTTTTAGTACATTGTGTTTCTATTATATTAATGATATCTAGCATATATCACTACCATATTACCTTTAGTAGATGCCCAGTAATGTGTACTATGAGTGAGCCATAATTTCATTCAGTCAAAACCCATTGATAAACATTTATTAAGTTCCAAACAGTTTTATGATTTCAAGAAATGTGGTAATGGACATAGAGGTTCATGTCTTGATGTCCTGGAGCTTTTACTTTCGATGGAAGAATTCTTGGAGTGGCATGGAATGGTATTGTTGGGTCAGAGATTATGCAGAAACATTTATCATTTGAATACATACATTGACTATAAAAACCATCAACTTCTTCAACAGATAATATTCCTGTATTTTATGTAACCATTTATGACTATCTTAAAAATGAATGCAAGTAATGTAAGGGAATCCACTTAATGTGATTTGAGCAAGGAAACATTCTCACTTTTTTCATTTCTAGTTCATGGAAGAAAATTCCTATACACAAGTATTGAAATATTTCAAGTCTCTGGATCACACATTTCATCATTTCAAAAATATTACAGAGTACATCACGGATGTCAGTCAAGTCTTGTAACAGCAGTGTAGAAAACTAGTAACATTTATAGCTAGTTTGTTTTTAAGCTTCAGCAATGGATCAATTCTATCCAGCCTAATCTGTAATTTTAATTAGATTAATTTTTAAAATAAAACAGATTAATTTTTAATTTAAAAGTATTTTTAGTTCATATTTATGTACCTGCATTATGGTAAATCTTTTATTTTGTTGTTTTTTTCTTAGTTTCTCTTCAGAGTATCTTTGAAAATTTATTTTTAAACAGAATAATTAAAGCCCAAAGATGAGAATGTCTCATTTAAGATAAACTAAAGAACGTTGGAAGAGCTGAAGTATGAACACAATTGGCACAACTTTTCACCACCCTCCTTAGAAGAAGACTGTTTTGATTTGCATGGTCCAAGAAAGGAGAAACAGATAACTTGCTGGGGATTGCATCCTGCTTTACTTAAGTTAGACATTAACAGGCTAAAAGGGCAAGGATGAAGCAACATGTTTATAACATATTTTTGAAAAGCTACTTAAAGGTGAAGGGTGGCAAGAACACAGACAGACACACCCTAGACATTTCACGACAGTATTTTAAGGTATGCCTTTTCTTTGGTTGATAGGGATGGAGGGACCTATTAATAAACATTTCTCCTATTTACTTTTGTCTTTATTGCTGTCTAATCAAACCCTCATTAAAAAACAGACATAAAACAAATAAGCATTCTGACTTTTGCCTGAATAAGCAACAACAAGCTCACATCTTAAACAATGGACTGCAATGGCTATGAGACTGAGGATCCTTGGTCATTGCAACAGTAGCAGCAACACAACCTGCTTTGTTCCTTCTGTTGTATCCTGCAGAATCTGAGTAAATAGAGAGAAGTCAGTGATACCTTTAGTGCCATTTCTTACACTCCTCTCCATGATCTTTCACACTCAGGTTCTCTGGTCATCTCAATGTAGTGAAAAACCACCAGGATGTTAATACCCTCTATCCATTCACAAAACTTAATGCTTCTGAGACTTGCAGAAATAATGTTGAATCTGAATTGGTGGTACCCAATAGAGTCACTAAGAATAATCCGTCAGACTCACCAAATCCAAATTCAGATTTAAAGGCCATCAAATTTTAAAGATAATGAAGATTTTAAGATTTCCATATTTATTATATATGGTCATATGTAAAAATTTAGAAAAGTAAAATTACATGTATAGGTTTTTAATTATAAGCTATATTCACTGGAGAATTAATGCATTTTTAAAAGGATTCATTCTGAAAAGATTACATTAGCACTTTTTTTAAACCACTACCCTCAAAAATAAATTGTGACAAATCATTGTTCACCCAAGTTTATGTCTCATCTCAAGGAAGTGAGTTGTTCTTGGGGAAATTGCTTTCATCTAATTTGTGCTTTCCTGCAGTGGATCAAGCTGAAATGAAATGGGGCTGACATTCTTAACTATTATTACGTGCCCACATTTACCGGAATTACCTAATGATCAGTACCAAAGAGTTTTATAAGAAATAAATATGTATGTACTGAGAGTCTCCACTGATAAAATTAGTTGAGACATGGCTGGTGATCCCATAGAAGAGATATCTAGCTTATATTTCTTACATCATCTCCATAGTAGAAAGCAATCCAGGATTGCAAAGCAAGGCATGAGACAGTAGCATCTGGTGTATTTTATAAATGTTTAGATTTCTAGGGAGCTTATTGGTATTACATATTGTGGTAAGCACTCAAATGTAAACTGTTACTTTAAAATAGTAAAATATCAAGACCGTACAAATTCCTGCAACTTAAATGGTCAGTTTGGTATTTGGCTTTATGATAAGCATCTGCAAGATATTTATTAAACAACCAAATGAACCAATACCATTTAATTTTGAAAACTGCCTTCCTAATACAAAAGAATTGGTATTCTACACAAGTTCCTTGTGATTATTTTTGTAGGTGTGGTGGGAATGAATTATGGATGTCACTACCCTTTCTCCTGTTTCTTGTCTGAGGTTTTGGTAAGGTGGAAATTAGAGATGATGGACCTTAAAGTTTGAGCAGTTCAAGACACTCAACCAGTAAGTCAGAAAGAGAAAGACAAATACCGTATGCTAACACATATACATGGAATCTAAGAAAAAAAAAAGGTCATGCAGAACCTAGGGGTAAGATGGGAATAAAGGCACAGACCTACTAGAGAATGGACTTGAGGATATGGGGAGGGGGACGGGTAAGCTGTGACAAAGTGAGAGAGTGGCATGGACATATATACACTACCAAATGTAAAATAGATAGCTAGTGGGAAGCAGCCACATAGCACAGGGAGATCAGCTCGGTGCTTTGTGACCACCTAGAGGGGTGGGAAAAGGAGGGTGCGAGGGAGGGAGATGCAAGAGGGAAGAGATATGGGAACATATGTATATGTATAACTGATTGACTTTGTTATAAAGCAGAAACTAACACACCATTGTAAAGCAATTGTATTCCAATAAAGATGAAAAAACAAAAAACAGTGAGTAGAATTCAAATAAGTAATAGTAGATATAAAAATAATAAAAAAAAATTTTGGCAAAAAAGACACTCAACCAAGCACAACCCATTTGCCCAGGACAAGAAAACATATGACATTACTCTTCTTTTTTCAACCACCATGGATTTGAACTTTTAGAAAATTGAAAATGCAAGATACAGATTTTATTTATTTTCTTAAGTAATTTATTTATTTCTGGCAGCGTTGGTTCTTTGTTGCCGTGCCTGGGCTTTGTCTAGTTGCTGGGAGTGGGGACTACTCTTCGTTGTGGCGCACAGGCCTCTCATTGCGGTGGCTTCTCTTGTTGCACAGCACGGGCTCTAGGGCACGCCGGCTTCAGTAGTTGCAGCGCATGGGCTCAGTAGTTGTGGCTCGCGGACTCTAGAGAGAAGGCTCAGTTGTTGTGGCCCATGGGTTTAGTTGCTTTGTGGCATGTGGGATCTTCCCAGACCAGGGTTCGAACCTGTGTCTCCTGCATTGGCGGGCGGATTCTTAACTGCTGCACCACCAGGGAAGCCCAAGATACACATTTTAATAAGAAAATATTAGTCAACAGTTCTCTTATCTCTGTGTCTTTTTCTATCTCATTGATTGTGAAGAATACAATCATAGAGAAAGCAAAATCTACATCAGTTGAAAATTTTTTCCACCTGCATGCATGTTATAGTGGATGTGTAACATCTTCACAGGGTTTGTGAAATCACTATTTCACCACAGAAATTAAATATGACACTAAAATGATCTGACACTAATTAGTCCATTGAATAAGGGGAGGAGGATCGGCATCTTGGTCATCGTTTAGAAGAAAAAAAATCATTAACCTGTTAGGCAAAACACTTGTCTTTAAATTATCCCTTAATAAATATAATAGAAAATGAAATAAAATGGCAGTACAGTGTTATGAAAGGAAAGCAATTGGGTGATCTCAAAGTGAGTGAGTATAAAAATCAATATTTTTTGTTTAGTTTGTTAATAATTTTATTCTTAGAGCTCTCAGGCAGCTAGCTTTTGGTCATTTTTAAGATCAATCAAAAAGTTCTAAACATTATTTTTAAGGTATGGAGATCACTAGGCCCTCCTCCCCTCCTTTCTCTCTTTCTTTTAATTTTTAAATTTATTTTGGGGAGTTTTGGCTACCATTTATGTTCTAATCATGTTTTTCAGGAAGTGAATTTGAACTTTGAACCTCACCTAGTTTGAATCCTACCTCTATTGTTTTCTATCTCTATGAGTTAGGGTAAGTTACTTAACCACTGTGAATTGTTTCTGGATATTTAAAACAGGAAAATCACAGGGTTGTTGCGAAGATTAAAGAAGATAACATAAAAGGGAACTTACTGCAGTGTTTGAGACATAGTAAGGGTTAGTAAATATTTCCAGTTTTTATCTTTCTAATTCTCGTGAGCAGTTTACAATGAGATCTCATTACCACAGATTTTCCCTAAAATTATGAACCTTTTCCTACCCCTCTCCATTTTAAAGCAAACCTTGAAATGACTGAACCTCATAGGAAGATGTCTCAATGCAGGGAAGCCCAGTAGCAGGAGAGGTTGGAAGCTACCACAATGCAAAGTTGTCAGGCTCTGATCTGGCAGTAGCTGTGGGAATTAGTCTTAGCTTCTATTTTTAACTCTGCAAGGAGTTGATTGGATGACCTGGGAAAACTCAGTTGGCATCTTATTTTCTTTCTGAATTTCTTTCTGCATCTTATTTTCTTTCTGAATTGTACCATTTGTCTAATCACTCTTTTCACTGACTCATTATCAGAAATGATATCAAGGGTGTTGATTTCAGAAGTAATGTTATAGAAAATGGGAATTGTTCCCTTTCTTAAAAGCAATAGTTGACAATTTTATTTTATTTTTTCTGGTACAGTATTGAAGTTCCTGGGAGAGGCCAACTTTAATTTATAAAGAGTTGTTAACATTCACTTCCTCTAACAAAAGCCTTTAAAGGTAATACTACTAATTATCTGCCTTGTACCCCAGTCTCTTTTTTAATATGTAACTGTTGAAGTTTTTTAATGTTAATCAATATCATTAAGTTGTCCAAAAAGGAAAATTAATCTGTTACTCCATTGTACATCATATACAAAGGAATCTTCTTGGTATATGATATGTTTCTATTTGACTGAATCTCAATGAATTTAGAGAGTACATGTAAGAATTTTAATATTCAGAGTCTTATTCATAAAAGTGCACTACTGAGTAGATTCAATCACTAGTAACACCTTTAAACTGAAATCAAAAGTAGAGCCTCAATTAATGTGAAAACTTTAGTAGCAGAAACACCTGCCTATAAAAACTGCACTGTTAGTACACAGGCGAGCTTTAGTATTGATAACAATTTTGTTGAGCTTGAAAAGCACATAATTTGACATTTTTTTCTTATTTGACTTTTTATCATTATGTGGACCATTTAGGTCTAAGGACACAAGTACAAAAACTGCCTAAAGCCTTCCATTTAATATGTAAGCCATAGTTGTCCGCAAGAGAGAATTTTGTGGTGATCAACAACTCTAGCCAAATCGGCAATAATTTATTTTAGTTGGTAGAGTCTAATCATGTGTACCTAACTATGTTCTTTTAAGTAAAAAGTGTAAAACATTTTTAGTAGTAAGTTTGTCCTGAATTTCCAAGTCAATATTTTTAATCCCTGTTTGAATACTGAATTCATTAGCTATTCACCAAAGGCTTGAGGCATAGATTTTGGGCATAGTCTGCTTCTAAGATGAGATGTAGCAAACAGTCTAAATTCCAGTTTTAAATATACACGTGCAAACACATATACACGTATATTATACAAAAATTTATATACAGACATTCCCCGAATTACAATGGTTCGACTTACCGATTTTTCAACTTTACCATGGTGCGAAAGCGATACTCGTTTAGTAGAAACTATAGTTTGAATTTTTTCATTTTTTCAAAGTATACTTTGAATTTAGAGTAGAAACTGTACTTTTCCCAGACTCCTGATATGCAGCATGATGCTCTCTTGTGATGCTGGGCAGCAGCAGCAGCAAGCCACTCCTCCCACTCAGCGACTCGATCACAACTGACACACTTACAACCGTTCTGGTTTTCACCTTCAGTACAGTATTCAATAAAACAAATGAGTTATTCAACAGATTATTATAAAATAGGCTTTGTGTTAGATGATTTTGCCCAACTTTAGGCTAATGTGAGTGTTCTGAGCACATTTAAGGTAGACTAGGCTAAACTATGACGGTTGGTAGATTGGGTGTAGTATAAGCATTTACAATTTATGATATTTTCAATTGATGATGGGTTTATCAGGATGCAGTGCCATAGTAAGTTAAGGAAGATCTGTATTTTATGTGTATTATATATATTCATTATATTATCCAATTATGTGTATATATGCATATAAATGCATGTATATATGTCTGCTTTCATGAACATTTGCCTTCTATTTCAAATATTTGATTATATTTATTTATTTTTTTTTATTTTTTTATTTGGTTATATTTAAAATAAACAGACAAGTTCTTGGAGAAGCATTTGAAGAATCTTTGTTTCCAGAGTCAAGTTTTGCAAAGAAAACTTATTTTTTCACTAGCTGTTTATTTTTCAATAGTTAAAAAAATATTTTTAAATTTTAAAGTGATTCTTTAATATATGAATATGAATATGTATTTACTTCAGGTGCTATATATGTTATTTATACATATGTGTATTTATATATATTTAAATGTTTTTAAACCTGATCTTACTGGGTTATGTCTACTGTCCAATTATGTGAGAATAGTGAGATTGTTGCCTTTCAGCTTGGAACATGCTTCTGTTTCATTTGATTATATTTTATCCATTAAGTGCTCTGGCCTTCCATTAGCTCTTTTGCTTTGAGGAATACATTTTATAGTGCATTAGAAATATTCTTCTATTTTTCATGCCATAATTTTCCAGTGTCTCACAAAATCATAATTTGGAATGTTCTGACTTGAATAGTGTTTCAGAATAGAGACTTGTCCCTTTTGGAATCATCAGATCTGTTGGTTAGGTACAGTATTTCTTATTTTTTCTGTTGGGGAAAGGGAGGAAGGAAACTGCAGTATGGAACGTTCCAGTTTTTTTTTTTTTTTCTTACGCTTATACCAAAAAAATGCACTCTTCTAGTAAAACTAGAAACATGAGAGTGGCAGTTACATAGTTCCAAATTAGGACAACCTAATATACTGTAATTTTTTCAAGTAAAAGAATAACCCAGGTAGTATATACTATTAACTAGATTTTTTAAAACAGCCATTTGTTGCTTAATAATTCTACTCTTTTTCCATTCTTAGTTTCATAACATTTTTACACAAAGGTTTATATTAACAAATGCCATCAGTTGTATTGTTGGTTTCCTCCTGCTTTCTGATGAGTTCTATAATTTAAAAATGCTTAAAGTCCAGACTTCTCAACTAGAATACATAAGCACAGTAAAAGCAGTGTTTTTAAAATTAATTCTGGAATATATTTCTCTTGATGGTAAAGACATATAAGATTACAGATGTGTATGTTTGGATGCTTTATAAGTAAAAGTAATATGATTAATCATGTAATAATTTATACTACCAGAAATTCCCTCTAAATCCTTTCTAGGACATAAACATTTATGACATTTCTATATTGTTCTCATTTTATTATTTTAATGAAATATTATATAGGTAGTATTTCATAAAAACATTGCATCAATTGTAATACAAGTTTAGGAATCTTAATTTGGTATGTAAATATACTAACTTCTGTTGAAATTGCTATAGCTTAGGGTCAAAATTAATTTGAAGGTTATTAGTGTTATTATTCTGGTTTTTATTAGCTGCTGTCTCAAATTAATTATAAAGACAAAAATATCCCTGGCTTAGAGTTTCTGCACTATTAATGACATACCGAGATGTCTCTTGGGTATCGGTAAATGATATATTTTAGAGCATAACTTACGAAATGACTTGCCGATTGGCAGACCACCTTTGACAATAAAATACATTTGATAGTCTACCTTTGCAAATGCATTGTACCACACAAATGTGATCTTGGTAATTGACATATGACTATTAAGCTTCAATCATTCTCCATAATATTCCTATTAGCAATTATTAACAGAACAAAGGGGAGATAACAATTCTATAGTATTTATTCAGATTTTTATTTAAAGTCAAGTATAATCTATATTTCTATAGTGCTTTTTTAATCTAACACCTCACTTAAGTAGAAGGAAGTGTTCTAGAGGTTTGTTATCAGCTTTTAAATGAAGTCATCTTTATCTTTTATTTAAAAATACCAAAAACAAGTTTCATGGTCTTTAATTAAATATAAATAGTGGAATTGTCTATGAAACTTTTGAAATGGTCAATCACATAAAAACATAGGGATATCCTTTAAGCAGGGGTCCCCAACCCCCTGGCTGTGTGAGGAAATGGGCCGCCCAGCAGGAGGTGTGCGGCCAGTAAGCGAGCGAGCGAAGTTTCATCTGCTGCTCCCCATGGCTTGCCATCGCTCACATTACAGCCTGAACCAACTATCCTCCCCCCACCCACTCTGTTGGTGGAAAAATTGTCTTCCACGAAACCGGTCCCTAGCTCCAAAACAGTTGGGGATCACTGCTTTAAAGCATATGAATTTCTAATATATTAATTTAGGTTATAGATGCTGAACTTTTTTTTACATAATAGCTCATAGGTAACCTTCACTATTAAGTATTTTATGATGCTTAGAATCGGAAACAATACAGAAGTTAACAAATTAAAATTGTTTTTTGTAAAATGTCAAGTGAGAAGAGAAGAATGTTAAATAATAAATACAGCATATTCACCACTTGGTTTTGAATATCACGCACATAGAGAAAAAAGACCCAAAGAAAATGTAAAAATTATTTATCAATGGTTAACTCAAGAAATAAGAGAGTCAGGGTGACCTTTACTTCCTCCCGTTCTCATTCTGTATTTCCAAATTCATTGCACTATGTATGTATTACTTTTAGAAGTGTTTAAGAAGAAATGTGCCAGTTTGGATAATTTTATTTTAACATCTAAACATTGCCGAGTATTGTTAAAATGTTCAGGTTTTATGTAGCTTTCTGGAAGATCTAGGTGGCCATAAAAAGCTGAATATATTAGCGGAGGGGGAGTTTTCCCTCATCTTGAAATAATAATGATAAATAATATTTTTAAAGCATTAAATAATTTTCAAAGCATTTTTATGTACATTTTCTCCTCAGACCATCCTAACTCTCTAGAGTTGGTAGAAAAAAAGATTCTACTCATTTTGCCCAGGGTGGGGGTTGGAGAGTGGGAATTGAAATTCATGAAGTTTAGCAAATTGCCTGTTTAAGCCGTACACAGTTATTAAGTGGCAGGGCCAGAATCCTAACCTGGCCATTCATGCCATGGCCAATCTAGTGCTTTCCTCTATGCTGTAGGAACTGGACATATTTAAGAGGTAAGCACAAAAATGGAAATAGGTCTGAATCTTGCTCTAGTTGCAAATTTGCCTATAGACCTCACTGGAGCCTGAACCAGGAAAATCTATATGAATTTCTTTCTTCAACCCAAAGAAATGGCCATGTTAAATAATTCCTAGGTTTAATTTTAAAAAATCGATACTGTCTGTTTTTGCACCATATTCCAGTTTTGTGTATCTTGTGTCTCTCAACTTCTCCAAAGAACCATGCTTCCTACCTAAAGGATTGCATTGCTTAAGAAACAAACATTGACAATTCTGATGCTAACCTGAATTAAATAATATACCAATCATTTATGAGATCCGCCTTAGTATTTTTACACTCCTGAAATATCATCTCTATAACCTGCTTTCTAAAATAGTCTGACACCTACCGGGTACTCTTTCACTTCCTACAAGAAATCAAGAAAAAGGAAGCATTTGTGTTTTTAATTTTAGTGAAGGGTTCTTGATTTAAGAATTAGTCATTTAATGTCATTTGAATTTCAAGTGTGCCTCAAGTACTTGAGGTTCTTTCTGTATGACTTCTCCAGAGTTTTCACATATATATCATCATTAATTTCATCTTTCACTTGGGATTAGTACAAGAAAAGTTTTATTTACTACTATTTCTTAGTTTTCTTCATTTCAAATATTCAGTGCCTTGTCAAAAATAATATTACAGTCTTATACTGTTCATTGATAACAGATAATACCAAGAAATTGTGATTCTGGTTTTCAGTTAAAAAAACAAAATGAGAAACTAAAGAAATAATTACTATAACAGTGTTTTTCTCCATTTAGCCAATCAGATATTCACATCAGTGAGTGTTAGATTTTGAGACTATGAATCCCAATACTAAATGTTTTATATATTCAGAGAAGTGAAAAATAATACTTATTATGCTTCCTCTGTGCTAAATACTATTTTAAAACCAGTTGGAATCCCCCCTGACAACAATCCTAAGAGGTAGGTTCTGTTTGCACCTATTTTACAGCCGGACAAACTGAGGCACAGAGTGATTAAATTATTCATGGTCACACTGCTAGTAAGGCACAGATACAGTATTTAAAATCAAGTCTGTTTTTGTGAGAGTCCACATTCCCAACCCCTGTAATGAAAGCGTGTGACCCCTACTATTTTCTATGTACCCAGTTACTTGCTTTGTGGAAAGAAAGGGAGTGAGGGAAGAGGAGGGAAAGGGAGGGAGGGAAAGAGGAAAAGAAGGCGGAATGGAGGGAGGCAGGAGAATTGTCAAAATTCTGCCAGCTTGTTGCTACTGTGTGTTATTTCTTATAATAAGGTTGAAAATAAGGACTTGTAGAGATTTACATAGAAGAAATAATTTTAAATTTCCTTAAGGGAAGTCTCTGGTAATATTATCAGATGGTGACAGCAAGTGAATTTCTGTTTAATTCTATTCATAATTAAAATGCTATAGCAGGCTCATATTTGGAACAAACACAGTTCTGTTAATTCTCATAGTAATAATTCTACATTTCCTTAAATTTGTTATCATGTTTTTCACCCTCAACACTCTCAGCTTATTTAATTTTAGTACCTACTCTTTTTCAAAAGTCCATAAATTTTAGTTAGGCTTATATCATAGGAAACTTGAAGAAAGTTTAGAGCTTGTAACAGAAGGAAACCACCCCCTTCCCACCCCGAGCCCAGCTCTGTCCATTTCTATCAGAGCTACTCCACCAAGAATGGAGGAATTATTCTAATTGGTCAGATTTATGACACATTCTATTGCATAGGGTGACTGTATTTGTTTAGAGGTACACAGCAACAGTTCCACATTTCTTCTTGTCCGTTGCCTGGTTCTGTGAAAGCAGGTAAGTGGAGTGAAGATCCTCAAAACCTAGACCTCAGTCTCTTGTTTCTGTTCCATTCCGTTCCACCAGGGTGAGCTTAATCCAGCAGAAGAGTGAGCTCTTCTGTGTTTCGCTGGATGGTTCCATGCAGATGAGTCAAGTTCCATTTTGAGCCTGGAAAATCTTGCATGCTGTCTCATCAACTTCTTCCTCTTCTGAGTGTGTCCTCAGAAAATGGTACCATGCCCCCAGTAAGCCTTGACCACAGCTCTGACTCAGGGTTATTAGGAAGGAATTCCAAACCTCAGACATGTTCTGTATTTTAATCAACAGATAATTTGTACTTATAGTTAACATTTACTCTGGATTAGTCACGTGTTCTTATGCAGTTGGAACCTATTTCTGTCTTCATGTGCTTAAAGCTAGGATGAGTATGGATTTTAATCAAGATAATTTAGAAATTTTATTAAGTGTTTCTTATGTGGCAGGCACTGTTCTAGGTACTGGTGATAGAGTTTTAAACAGAGTGGTTACAATCCACACTCTAAGAAAGGGTACTTAACATGAAAATTCATATAGGAAAGATGTACAGAAATCATACGCAAAAAACAAGAGTCCGTTTAATATGCATGGTTGGCATCTTGGGGATAGAAGAAATCTAACACAAGGAGTTTTACAAGACTGATGATATTATAGTCACTTCAGTTGAACTTTGTTTTATTTAAAACAAGCAACCTTTTTCAAACCAAGTAAAAAAATTATTGACAGTAATTGTACAACTTTGTAGCTCCTTATTTAGTAAGGAGAGGGTGCTTTGACTTATGATATGAGGGAATTTCAGTATTTTGATAAACTAACCTTCAGCATTTTAGAAATTAAGCTTTTTCATTGATGGAAATTCTAATATTTGCCCATCAGTTTTATTTCATGCCTCCGAAATTCGATTAAATTTTCCAATTTTAAGTGAAAACCTGGCATATTATCTATTGACACTACAGTTCCAAGTTTTATCATAAGAAAAGGTGGGTGAGAGGAATCCCCAGCTCAAAATCCTATGCAAATTTGGATTCTGAAAGTCTTTTTTTGATTGATTAGTAGATGTTGGTATCACATTATTTGCAATGACAGAGGACATTGTCAAGTTGTTATTAGCATTCATTGCAGCACCGGCTTCTGAGAATTTAGTGGGTTTTTATAAACCACGTTTTCTCCTCTTGACCCATGACTCCAACTCTCAAAATATCTTGACTCATTCATACATCATACATTCAAGAAATAATTACTGATCGCATATACTATTCCAGATACCAAGCTGGTCACTAGGGAGTCAAAATGACTAAGGCACAGGCTTGGCTGTCAAGGAGACCCCAATGTAGTGAACCTTTGCTTCTTACTCTTCAAGTGGCATTGATCCTGTGTAACCAGAAGTAATAGGGAATTAAGTAGCATTCATATTGTAAGTAAATGTAGATTGAGCCAGATGATTTTCCAAAATCAGGTTTAATCAGAGATAGGGCAAGAGTGTTCTTTGGGATTTTTCCTTGATGAGCATTGTTAACTATCCTTGAGATGCAATAATAGAAGTCAGTGAGTGATTTATCAATTTGGTTTCCTATGGGAACCAAGATGAAGGACGTTTCCTCCTTGAGTCATTGACTTTCTACAGAGATAGCAAAGGTGCTTCAACTTTCCCAGAAAAGCAATCACCAGTAAACAGCAGTGATGGTAGATGTGGGTTATTTACTACCATGGGGTTGAGAATATTAGTGAGCTGCATTTTGACCACTTGTCAAACATTTTGACATCTTGGAACAGAAAGTGTTATTTAAATATAAAAAGCATTTTCTGTTGAATTGCTGTTAGTCATCCCTATGAGGAAATGACCTATTAAGTAATAGATCGGGAATAAGATTGATTTCTGCTAAAGAGTCCTTAAAGTAGCTACATGTTTCAATTTGTGGGTGTTTTTCAACCATTTGTAAGTTACCACAGTAAAAACCCCATATAAAAAGCTCTCTGAATTTACTTTCCAGCATTCTTTCCTGGGCTTTCTCTCTCTTTCCCCCCCCCTCCCTCTCTCTCAGATCAGAAGAAGAGCAATGGGTCTCAAGCTTTAGCTAGAATCAGAAGGCTTGTCAAAACAATGATTTCCGGAGCCTCAGCTGGGAATTTGCATTTCTAACAAGTTTCTAGGAGAAGCTTCTGCTGCTGTTACATATTTGATGAACCACTGCTCAAGTAAAAGGAATGGGAATTTAGGAAGTAGAAAGATGGAGAGCTATGAAAAGCTGAAGTCAGCTTCTGATCTTCTTCACCAATCTGCCCAAGCTATTGGGAAGATAATCACTACCGCCCCTGGGAAGCGTATTGAAAGTCACACCGATTAGAATGGGCATCATCAGAAAATCTAC
Source organism: Mesoplodon densirostris (assembly GCF_025265405.1). Taxonomy (NCBI): domain Eukaryota; kingdom Metazoa; phylum Chordata; class Mammalia; order Artiodactyla; family Ziphiidae; genus Mesoplodon; species Mesoplodon densirostris. The sequence goes on along the minus strand of NW_026778188.1, from coordinate 139,584 downwards.
AAGCAACCAATGCTGGAGAGGGTGTGGAGAAAAGGGAACCCTCTTGCACTGTTGGTGGGAATGTAAATTGATACAACCACTATGGAGAACAGTATGGAGGTTCCTTAGAAAACTAAAAATAGAATTACCATATGACCCAGCAATCCCACTACTGGCACATACCCAGAGAAAACCATAATTCAAAAAGACACATGCACCCCAATGTTCATTGCAGCACTATTTACAATAGCCAGGTCATGGAAGCAACCTAAATGCCCATTGACAGACAAATGGATAAAAAAGACGTAGTACGTACATAAAATGGAATGAACTTGGGTCATTTGTAGAGACGTGGATGGACCTAGAGACTGTCATACAGAGTGAAGTAAGTCAGAAAGAGAAAAACAAATATCGTATATTAACACACATATGTAGAATCTAGAAAAATGGTACAGATGAACCGGTTTGCAAGGCAGAAATAGAGACGTAGATGTAGAGAAGAAACGTATGGACACCACGGGGGGAAAGCGGGGCAAGGGTGGTGGTGGTGGGATGAATTGGGAGATTGGGATTGACATGTATACGCTAATATGTATAAAATAGATAACTAATAAGAACTTGCTGTATAAATAAATAAATTTAATTTAATTTAAAAAGTAATTGGCCCTCCTCTGAGTAAGTGATTGCCCGAGGGCATCATGTTGAACACTCTTGACTGTCCTCTTAAGCCCAGGTTTGCAGTGAATGAGCCATTTAACCTCTCTTTACCCCAGTCTTTCTAGATTACAAATAGTAACGGTAATTTCCCTTCCCTCTTGTTAAAAAACAAGACAAAACAAAAAATACGCAAATCCTGATGGTGCTTTCCCTTTGTGGAAAATTCTTTGGATTTATCCATCTATTACTCTGATGTAGTAAAGAAGAAATTTAGCAAAATTTCTCTCTGTCCATAAAGATTTTAGGCTTTTAAGCTTAACTCTTCAGCAAAAACTATCAAATGCCTATTCTCCACTGCCTGTGACTAGACAGTTCCTTGATTCTGTCTAAGAGGTGGGGAGCCACAAGGGAACAAGTACTTAAAGAGACTCTAAAAAGCCCTATCTTTTCTGCACCCCCTTCGCCACCACCAGCTCTCCAGTTTATCCACTGCTCTTCTCACTCTTTCCACACCAGGAACACCAGCCTCTTAGTTTGTACTTTCAACACTCAACGTCCTCCCATCCAAAGGCCCTTGCATTTACGATTTCATCCTCTGGAAATGTTCTAGAAAAGTAATCCATACACATATAAATAGAATATGATACTAGAGGTTATGATAATAGATAGGATATGACTACCTTCAAGTCTCTGGTCAAATGTCACCACATCAGTGAGACCTTGATCATCCTATAAAAAACAGCTGTTGTGCATCCCCATGCAGGTGCACACATTAACCTACACATGCTCCATTCCATCTCTGATATAGTTTTCTCCATATGTTTGTTCCCGTCTGCCAAACAATATATCAATATTTGGGTATTGGTTTATTTTCGGTCTCTTCCCTAGGTAGAATGCAAATTCCGTGCAGGTAGAGTCATGATTTTTTCACTGCAGAACCTACAACAATCATTGGCACATAAGAGTCACTCAGTAAATATTTCTAGGGTGAAAAAAAGAAAGGTGATATATCCTTACCTTAGATTATCCACTGCACATTTTGGCATCCTTTGCATTACTTGCTCAAATGATCTTACACTCCAGTCATACGTACCTATTGGCAGTTCTTTAGGACCACCATTGCTCTGTATGCCCTCGTGTCTTTTTTAAAATTTAATTTTATTTTTTTAACATCTTTATTGGAGTATAATTGCTTTACAATGGTGTGTTAGTTTCTGCTTTATAACAAAGTGAATCAGCTATACATGTACATATATCCCCATATCTCGTCCCTCTTGCGTCTCCCTCCCACCCTCCCTATCCCACGCCTCTAGGTGGTCACAGGACATATATACACTCACTACCAAATGTGAAATAGATAGCTAGTGGGAAGCAGCCACGTAGCACAGGGAGATCAGCTCTGTGGTTTGTGCCCTCTTGCTTTTTAAATCTTGCTGTAGCCTCTGCCTAGAATGTTCACTTCTGAAACTTTTTGGTTGTCTTTCACACTTCTACATTTCCTTCAAAACACAAATCAGGTGTCCTGTTCTTCAAAAATATTTCATGATGAACTCATTCTTTCTCTGTGTCCTCCTTCCCACGCTGGCACCCTGTCCTGGCACTTATCTACTCATTATGCTATACTATTCTGTCCAGTTGAAACTCCTCCCAGCTTTACCAGAGACCACTTGAAAGCAGGGACTGCTTCTGACGTCAAAAGCACAATGCCCCAATGCCTGGCATATGACAGCTACTCATAAATGATCAATAAATGAACAACAACCCACCTTATTCATTTTTCTTATCGTAAGAAGCTGCTCTTCATTGCTTTAAACTTCTAAAATTGCCCTGAGGGATATAATAGTAATGAGTGTTCCTGAAAATCAAGAGAATGGACACTTATGATAAGTAGCTTGAAGATCAGCCAAGTGAAAACTGGAATAGCTCTCAAGGAAGAGGAGTGAGGCATTCAAGCTCCTTTAGGAGTAGCAAGTAGCAGTGATGCTGGTGTTCACACTGCCATGAAGAAAACCACTGCCATGTGAAGCTCCTAACACAAGTAAATATGTAGTATCTCTGAGGTATGTGATAGTATGTGAGAGTAGATCATGACAGAACTCTTCAGCAACCTTGTTTCTGGATTTTACCTCATCCAGCATCACTTGGTGTATGTTGAGGTAATGCACAAATTTTACTAGGTAATTAGTCTAGGAATTATTCTTCTAAGGTAGAAAGATGCTATCTTACTCCAATCATGTTGCTATAACAAAATACCACCAACTGGGTAGATTATAACAACAGCAATTCTTGCTCACAGTTCTGGAGGCTGGGAAGTCCAAGACAGAGGTGCTAGCATGTTTGCCTTCTGATACCAGGAGGAAAGTGGAAAGTAGTCATGTATGTCCCTGCAGGTATTTGTAGGTTGTCTTCCACTCTGAGATTTCTCTGCTGCCTCCCCTCCCCTAAACAAGTGTCAGAGAGGATTGGAGCTCTATCTTCACAGCGCTTGCTGACTTTTCAAGAGAAACATTGTACAGATAGACCCACAGACATACTTAAATAGATATCCGCAGCTCTGTTGGATGTGTAGTATTTAGCTTCTTCGGTCTGTGTGTGAAACACTTCTAACATGCTTCCCCTCCTCCAATGCCCACAGGGCCACCAGTTTTCAGCCTGTTTTCTCTGTTCTGTTAAACACACCTCTTTTTCTAGCAGCTGAATGGGAAGGAGGACCCCCCTTTCAGTTGTCATCTTCCTCGAAACTGTTCACTCTAAACGAATTCTCACATTTCCCTTCTGAATCTATCTACCATCTCCCTCTATGTCCAAACTCCTCCTGATAGACAAATTTATTGAGCGCTTAAATGTATACCAGTTACCGTTTGTCAGTGGCATTTAACCCTCACAAATATTATCCACATTACACAGTTAAATACTGAGGCTTAGAGAAAGTAAGAAACTTGCCAAAAGTTGCACACTTAACAAGTGACATGTCCAGGATTCAGGCACAAAAGATTTGAGCCCAGAGGCCATGCTCTTAACCATGAAGTGAAACCCTCTACACAGGAAGAAGTTAACACCTGTTCAAGGGAAATGGAGGGTCCATACTAGCTCCCTTATTTATACCAGCTGCCCGAGGGGAAAGTTTAACAGAAAAGTGTTCCCATTTAATTTTTCTGTTTCTTTAACCATTGAACTAAATAATAGCACGTCCTCCTTAAATGCAATCTCTCTTTGATTCAAGCTTTCTGATTATTTCAGAAACTTCAGTGAATAGTTTATATCTTCATAATTTTTTTCTTTAATTTCAGAACTTTGTGAGAAGGATAATGCTATTTTCTTTTAAGTGATTAGATAATTTTGTAATTTTCTATGCTAAAAAGTATACTTATACTATAGTATATATAAATTCTATGTATTTAGTGTGTACTTTTGTTAAAGCATTGTAAAATAACAACTGAATTGTACTCCAATAAATACATCGTTTTCCTCAACATTGACTTAATGTGCACTATAGTTCATATTTTTTTCTGATTAGTTCAGAATTATCAAATTAGAGAATTATCATTTTGAGACTGGTTTTTACTAACTCTAACTTCCATGTTCCTAATTTCCATGTTCCTAATGAATAAACTAAGCTTTATTTATCCTTAATATTTTCTGACCTCTTCACTTCAATTGAAATCTGGATTGTTTCAAATGATTCCCCTACCATCTCCACCACAAATTTAGCTTTCTCTTTCTCTAGTATAAGAAGAGCCAGCCTGCTTCTTACATTTATGCCACTTTCTGATTATTATTCTCTAATCTCTGTATTCCCCTAATTTTAACTTACTGTTAGGAAGTAAAGTTGGCCCTCTCTCTATTCAAACCACTCCTGTATCCTCCAGAACCAGTGCCTACTTCTACTTTCCTGAATGAGGTCAACTACAGTTCACCAAGCTTAATGTTTTTTAATTTTAACTAATTAATTTTTAAAAAGTTAATTTTATTGAAGTATAGTTGATTTACAGTGTGTTAGTTTTAGGTGTACAGCAAAGTGATTCAGTTATACATATTCATATATCTATTCTTTTTCAGATTCTTTGCTCATATAGGTTCTCATAGACCAAGCTTACCAATTTTATAGTTTCATTGCCTGTCTTCATCTATGCCATGACCTCATTTCTCATTCACATCTCAAAATTAAACTTTCAGAACTCCATTGCAACAATGATCAGTGGTCTAATGAACTTGTATAAGATGACCAGAAGTTGAAGTATTGTAAGCATTAGTAATATAAAAGTCCAACTTCTGTCTGTTCTGCAAATGAATATATGTTTAATACTAAATATAGGTTTAGTACTAAAAGTTTCACCATGGTAGTGTGAGTCTTTCCAAAATTTATTACATTCCTATTATATGCCAAGCACTGACTTACTCTTTGATTTCATTTTCCCCCCAATTTTGTTTTCCAAACACAGAATGACAACTTGGTGAAAAAAAACCCTGCGGTATATACCAAATACCAAGATGTGCATCCTCTGCCCATCCTCATTTCTGTATTCCCACTCATCCCATCGTAATTAGATTCTGCCACTTTTCTCCTGAGCCCTATAATAGTCTCATGTCTACTCACTTCCCATCTCTTTCGCGTCTTTTAATCTCAAATACAGTTCATAAATACAGAACGTCACCTGAATGATGTTCATAACTGATGGCTGCTTGCTTTCTTAAGAATGCTTAAAAGATGCAGTGTTGGAAGAGAAAGCTGTCACCACCTGCTGATTTGTGCCCAAAGTCTCAGAGGCTGAAACTTCTGCTTTCATAAATGGGGAGGTCCAGCACAGAAGTGAATTGAAGAAGTGCCATAAAAGAGCTTATGAGCCTTTTAAAGACTTCCCAGGAGATATACACACACACATACATGTACACAAGATGTTCAGTGTGATTTCAGAGAAATTCTCAGAGACCTCATATGTCTCGAACACTGGGTAAGACCTCTGCTTCCAGACATTCTAAAATTTACTCTTGAATAATGCAACCCAGAGAGTGGAGTACTTGGACCAAATTACTTATATCCCTTATAGTATTATTTCTGGCAAATTACCCCATCCGCTTTTGGCTTGCATAACACACAATTACAAGAGCTTCTTTTCTATCTATTGGTAGAGGTCCTCTTCCATCACATCCTGTATACAAAGACTATATAAGTGCACATAATGTCTTACATACTATTTCATAGGGTTAACAGATACTTGGTGTCCAATGTAGAATAACATGGACTATGGGCTAACAATGTTCTATAAAGAATAAAGTAGTTCTTTGTAAACTAGACTGTTTATATATTTCATACACACGCTTTGTTTCCCAGTTATTCTCTCTCATCACTTAATAAATTCTTTTGATGTCTTTTCTATATCATTTGTACAAAAGTGAAACAAAGCAAGATGTTTTTGATTGCTCCATACCTGGACAAAAGTGTTAGAATGGAAGCCTAGAGGCTGCTATGGTGGTAGCAGTCATAATGAAAATGAGAGAACCCCTAAACGGATGTGGTTTTCCTGCTTCAATTACCTGGAGATTGTTTTCCAGTGCTGACACCAGGATGTTCTGCATTTTGCTTTAGTGAAAGGAATGAGTGTTTCCTCTACAGTTTTAATTATAATTTTGTTTCCTCTAAAATGGCTATGTAATTTCATTGACCACTGAGTTAATGCAAAGTGAACTCCTTGGCCTGGCCCTCCAGGCACTCCAACTGTTCTAACCTATCCCTGCTGCTCCATCACCTCCCCTTCTCCTACACATGGGCCTGTGCTGCCATCAAACTGCACAAACCTCTCTTCTCTCAAGTGCTGGGGAGTTTTCTAATCTCTGTGTCACTTTTCATTCTGCTGATTATGTCAGGAATTGGATTTTCTTAGATGCGATGCATACTAAATCTACTTTACATGTATAACATGCTTATATAGTTAGTAAATTTGACAAAAAATTATTAAATGATACCTAATGATGACTACATTATAAAATCATATATATATATGCTTTTTCATATATATTCATGTCTTTCAACACTAACCTCACCCTCTCCATTCTCATAATACTTAAAATATGCTTGCTTTATGTTTTCCAGGCCATTGCATGTGGTGCTCTCTTTGCCTGGACTTCTCTCCTTCCTCCGTTCTTCTACTTGCTACCACTTCCCCATGTAATGACCCGATTTGGAGAAGACTTGTTTCTGCTTCTCTTACGGGTTCCCTTAGTACCCTCTTCTAAGTTCTATTAATTCAGACTGCATTGTAACTCCCTGTTCATTGTCTTACTTGCTCATTGTGTCCCCAATGCCTATACAGCACCTAACGTTTGGAAAGTACTCAAATAAATGAAAGTTGGTGACATTGAAATACATGTATAACTGGTTTAGAAGAGTTAAATGATCATTGTTATTGAAAGTCATAAAGATACTTACACCTTTGACCCAGTAATCCAGGAGTCAAAAATTCACATGCTTTCAGGGTCAAGCAAGTAATCTAAATGTGCAATGTTGGCCTGGGGGAAGGCAATGGGAATACAGGTTACTGTACTTGCCTCACCTAAACACATTCAGATTTACACTTTTATAAATACTGTCAATACAAGCCAAACAAACCATAACCCCGGTCTCATTCAAAGAAACAATTCTGTAGAGGAAAAAAAATATTCATAATAATATTATTTGTGAATCTATCTGTAATCAGGAAAAAATGAAGACAAATAGCTAGTAATAGGAATCTGATTAAATTAAATATCGATTGTATCCATTAAATATCATGTATTCTTTAACATTAAAATAATCCCCCAATTGTAATATATGAAAAATGCTTTCGTTATTGGAAATGGTGAAGGAATAACACAAAACCCTGTGTTTGCTGTAATTGCAACCATGTAAAAATGTACATCCTTGTTTAAAACCAAAAGGATTATACAAAATGAAGATAACTATGTTAGGGTGCTCAAAATAGAAATGATTTTTGTCAAGTTCAGCATTTAATAATGCCGTCATTTTTCCAATCCTAGTCTCTGGAGAAAGCTTTGGCAATATCTCTTGGAGTCTTAGAAGATGATACCTAGCAAGCAGAACCAGGTGACTTTGGGTAAAAGCTGAAGAATATGAATTGTGGGCTGAGCTACAAATAACATTGTCATAGCACCCTCCAAAGATTTCATAGAAAAGGCATGACTTGGATTTCTCTCTTTTTTTTTTAAGGAAAATGACTAACAAGATCCCTTTTGAAACAGTTCCGATATAGTGCGGGATAAGATACAATAAGTTTGATAAAGAGTTTTGTCGAGAAATTGGGATAAACTGGCATAACCTTGAGATCAGAAGTGAGACTCCCTAGTGTAGCCTTAGCACATTATTTTGTGTGTGTATTGATTAGTTTTCAGTGACGTAACACTTATGTGATGCCAATCTGCCTTCCCTGCAGATAATATTTATTTAATAATAAAATATTAAGAACAATATAATAATTCTATAATGATAATAATGGTTATTGTTAGTAAAAAAGTTCAATTCTCCTTGTTAGGAGACATTTAATATATTTCTCTGATTCTTTATAAAGGCTTGATTATCTGTTCTCAGGGTTCTTCTGTGATACTATATATAACCTCCTGGAAACAGAGGACTGTGGAAATACTGATAGTATCAACGGAAATCATTGTAACTTCTTTGGAAAGGGCGTATTCCATCAGTCTCATTGCCTCATTTGTTAAGCTGAATCGCCATCCTCAGTGACAGATCTTTTCAGTGTCCAAACTTCCTGCAAGGATTTATGTTATTAACCCCATTCTGTTTGAGTTTAGATCAGGAGTGTCCCTTAGGTTATTTTAGGAACCCAGGTTTCCTGTAGTTTGCAAAAGCTGGCCCAGCCCACTGGCAGAAAATCGGCTTCTGATAGCATAGTCCTGTGGTAACAACTTTGGTATCTTGCACAGATAAGCAGCCTTGATATAGGTCCATGTGGTTAAGGAGGAAGACATTGTCAGTAATTACTTTTACGGGGGAAATTCTAGTTAGCAATTTTTTTCCAGTTCGAGGTAAACATGTAAATCTGGGCTTATCATAAATAGCAATATATCCAAAGTATCATTCTCAGACTACACACACATTTTTGACTCTAGCTTTCTGTGTAATGTTAGAAAAACAAACAAACAAAAAAGCATAGTCAGATCACCTGTTACCTCAAAATAAGGAGCTGTGTGGCAGCATCAGGAAGCATAATGAGTTAAGCCAGAGTTAACAAGGAGCAGGGCTGAGTGTGAAACCCCTGCAGTTCAGGCCTGATCATTGAAACTGGCACCTGATTGCCCTTACAAGTAATACCTGTTCACTCAGTTCTTGAAACAATCAAATATATACCGTAAATATCATGGTTCTGCTAACACCTTTTGTATGTTTTCTGAAGCCACTGGTAGAACTAACCTTTTTAACCATCTGCTGAGGACAGAAGTCACGTTATAAGTCAAGTGGAACTTTGAGTTCTATTTCCATTTCTAAACATTTGACCACAAAATTAAACCTCAGATTCTTAAAGAAGAATTCAGTCTTCTGGGTAAGTGGGATCTGTCCACTCGTTCATTCAACAGTTACTGAGCTGCTGCTTCATGTAGAATGTACAAGTGGGTTAAAAGATGTTTGAGGAGATTACTGTCTCGTTAGCCATCCAACTAATGATCACTCATGCTGAAGTTTTGAATCAGAAAAATAAAAGAGTTGAACCAATATTTGTTAAATTTTGCACACAAATAGCCCTAGGGAGCACAGAAGGGAAGACTTTTTCCATTGAAAAAATGTATGACTTTTCTGAATAAATTAATATGTATCTTAATCATCTACATTTCAAATGAGGAAAAGATTAATTTAACAGAATCATTCTGTAAAACCCCTACTGCTTTGAATCCTATGAAAACTTGTTGCTAATTTGAGGCTTTCAAATTTAAAGTCATAAGATAAGTTGAGCAGTCAATAACCTTGAAATTTAGGAAAGTGACTGACATGGACTAGCCAGAACGTTTTTTGCAGTAATTTGATTTATAACTCTGCCCTAATCACTCTTAAAAATCAGCTAGACAGTAAAAAGTTCTCTACCTTCAAACCTCTTGATGAAGTTTTGCAGATTAATCTGAATGGGTTGAAAATTTGATGAAAGGATGGAGAGCATCTAAATTTAGTTTTTCTGGATAGCCACACACAAAAGAATGAGACTAGACCACTATCTTATACCATGCATAGATATCAACTCAAAATGGATTAGAGACTCCAATGTAAGATCTGAAACAATAAAACTCCTAGAAGAAAACATAGGCAGTATTCGCTTTGCCTTTGGTTTTAGCAATATCTTTCTGCATATGCCTCCTCAGGCAAGGAGACAAAAGCGTAACTAAACAAATGGGACTATTATCAAACTAAAAAGCTTCTGGACAACAAAGGAAACATCAACAAAATGAAAACCTACCAAATGGGAGAAGATATTTACAAATCATGTATCTAATATCCAAAATAGATAAAGAATTCAAGCAACTCAACAACAAAAAAGCTAACAATCCAATTTAAAAACGAGCAGAGAAACTGAATAGATATTTTTCCAAAGAAGGTATATAGATGGCCAACAAGCATGTGAAAAATGTTCAACATCACTAATTATCAGGGAAATGTAAATCAAAACCACAGGGAGATATCACTTCACACCCATTAGAATGGCTATTATCAAAAAGACAAGAAATAAGTGCTGGAGAGGAAGTGAAGAAAAGGGAACCCTTGTGCACTTTTGGTGGGAATGTAAATTAGTGCAGCCACTATGGTAAATCACATGGAGATTCCTCAAAAAATTAAGACTAGAACTATCATATGATGTAGCTATTCCACTTGTGGGTGTTTATCCAAGGAATACAAAAACACTAATCTGAAAAGATATATGCACCCCTGTGTTCATCACAGCATTATTTAGAATAGACAAGATGTGGAGACAACCTAAGTGTTCACTGATGGATGAATGGATAAAGAAGATACACACACACTTACAATGGAATAATAGCCATAAAAAGATGAAATCTTGGCATTTGGGACAACATGGATGGACCTTGTGGGTATTAGGTTAAGTGAAATAAACCAGATGGAGAAAGACCAATACCATATGATTTAACTCATATGTGGCATATAAAAACAAGCAAAACAGAATGAATGAAGAAACCAAACTGAAACAAATAGATACAGAGAACAGAGTAGTGGTTAGCAGAGGAGAAGGGGGTGGAGGGAGGGCAAGATGGGTAAAGGGGGTCAACAATATGATGACAGTTGACAACTAACCTTTTGGTGGTGAGCACACTGTAGTTTATATAAATGTCAAAATATAATATTATACACATGAACCTTATGTGTTATAAACCCATGAAACTATAAATAAATAAAAATTTAATAAATAAATTTACTTTCATTAACTTATGAAACAGCAACATACTTTGCCCAATTTACTTAGGTTCAGAATTTTCATTTGTACAGTTTGAACCAGAAGAAGTACCTTTTTATTGGTTTATTTTTTTCTAAAATTCTAAGACTAAATTGTTATTACAATGTCTTCACAAAATTATTAATAGAATGCCTCCATAATTATCTCACGTAAATATTTAGATAAATAGCTATGCATTAGCTGAATTTTCTCTAACTCTTAAAATATTATTTCTAAAGGTATATTTCAGGTTAAGAAGGATTAAGCTGCAGAGATATAATGTTTAATGATATTTCTCAAGTGATAAGAACTTACTATCAGAAGCATGTAATGTATTAGTACCCTCATTATGGAGTTCAGATTCTCTCTTCAGCAGAAAATGCTCAGGGCATATGTGAGTGATGATAATTTTTTTTCTATGCCTATATTCCTATAGCATTTCTTATCATGATGTCATTGTGTAACTGCATTTAAAGTGGGCTCTTAGGGACTTCCCTGGTGGCACAGTGGTTAAGAATCCACCTGTCGGGGCTTCCCTGGTGGCACAGTGGTTGAGAGTCCGCCTGCCGATGCAGGGGACACGGGTTCGTGCCCCGGTCCGGGAAGATCCCACATGCTGGGGAGCCGCTGGGCCCGTGAGCCATGGCTGCTGAGCCTGCGCATCCGGAGCCTGTGCTCCACAACGGGAGAGGACACAGCAGTGAGAGGCCCGTGTACAGCAAAAAAAAAAAAAAAAAAAAAAGAATCCACCCGTCAATGTGGGGGACACAGGTTTGATCCCTGGTCCGGGAGGATCCCACATGCCGTGGAGCAACTAAGCCCATGCACCACAACTACTGAGCCCATGTGCCACAACTACTGAAGCCCACGTGCCTAGAGCCTGTGCTCTGCAACAAGAGAAGGCACCGCAATGAGAAGCCCGCGCGCCACAACGAACAGTAGCCCCCACTCCCCGCAACTAGAGAAAGTCCACGTACAGCTATGAAGACCCAACACAGCCCAAAATAAATAAATTTAAAGAAAAGATGATTCTTTAATCAATCAATCAATCAATCAATAAAGTGTGCTGTTAAGCATTTGCCAATTAAAGAAACTCAACATAAAGACCCAAAGACCCCATCTGAGTTTGCTAAATGATGCAGTGTTAATAAAACTGTGGCTCATTGGAATCTAGTGTGTTACAGGATTTTTTGCACACTTAGCTCTTCAACTGATTTGGTTTGGATTCTAGTCAAATTACTTGGTACCTTGGTTAAGTGGACTTGTGAAAAATACCTGATATATACAACCACTTCCTATGGAGCTAATAGCTATATGTTTGCTAAGTATTTTGTGAGAAGAAAAGATCAGAGAGCAAAGAAAGCTGGATTTCCTTTAAAGCACTGAACTGTAACATGTATGTAAAGACTGGGTAATTACTGGGCAGAAACAGGCCTGCCAGTAAAAGCCAAATATATGCAGCTCCCTTCTTCTGCTGAAAATCTGTCCTAGTTTCATGTTAAATTATATATTAAAAGAATACTGCATTTTTCTATAATGATGTTTTTATAATATAGAGGGTGTTTCTGACCAAAGACTCTACATCCACAATATATGATAAAAGCAAAGGTATAATGATAAAATATCATACTCAACTCATTTAAGTAGTAAAGTATATTCTAAACCTCATAATGGACAAATACAGTCACTGTGAGGTGGTTCTATAAGTCTCTAATATATTTTTAAAAGGTATATATCATGTTCAAACCAATTTCTACTATATCTTAAATTATAACTATATAAAATGAACACATTAACTTTAATGACCACTTATTTACACTAATATAAGTCTGTTCCCCAACAAGAAAGATGTACATATGTATATGGTTGTTTGTATGAGTTAGATAACTGGCATCTTTTAAAAAATTGTTCAAGAAAGTTTGAAGGAATGAGTTTTCATGTAGCATGAGGAGGTAATCAAAATCATTCTCCCATATTTCCTTAATTCTAAGGTGCCATATGTTGTATATGTCCTTAAGTTAGTGAAACTTTTTTTGGAAAGAAATAGCAAGTACACCCGATGCGCACATTAGAAGGAAAATTCTGGTTTTATAAATTTTATAATGAAAAAAAGAAAATGGAGTACATATTTTTATTTACCTTAGAATTAAATTTGAATTTAAGCTTAATTTCTACAGTAACCTTTAGAAATTTTTATTATGCATTCTTTCTTGATGATAATTTGTAATTTGCTATGATTGATTTAGAATTTCCAAATTTCCATCCATTTTTAGAATTCAAAATTTTGGCTAAAACCATCAATTATTGGAAATCCTCTCAATGTAGACTGTGCATGAGGCCAGTACCTGAGCTGATCCTATAGGGAGCTTCATGGAGAGTATAATAAGGGGAGCCCTTGTTGAGTAATTTATAGTTGATTAACATCATCACGAATTGCTCCCAACTTTATTCATGATTCTGAACACTTGAGATAATCGAAATACCAAAAGAACGAGTATAAAGCTATTAGGACGAGTGGATACTTGAGCCTACTCACAGTCTCTTTGAGGCAGAGGCTCATTTTGTGCATAAGTGTAAAGAAATTTATTTTTGGAAAAATAATTCTAGTTCCAGTTAGAAGATGGTGAACTCAGAGATTTCATTTATCACTGCTCAAAGTGTTTAGAGCCATTGAAAACATTTCCCCCTAGACATTGACATGATGGACTTATTTTAATCAGCAATTACAAAAGTTGACCAAGTGCCAGGCATCAGTGAGTAGATTATTGGGCAAAAATCAGTTTTTTCCCCTTGTACAAAACCTGGATGCATCCTGTCCAAGGACAGACTTAAACAGGCAAGGGAAAGTTTATTGAAAACGATTGCAGTTGGAGAGAGAGATTGGACTAAACTCTGCTGAAACACAAGGTGGGACAGTTTATCAATTCTGGAGTGAGCTAGTGGACTGGTACTGGAGGACATTAGGAGGAGACTGGTTAATGTGATTAGGCCATCTGTGTTTGCTAATCAGCACTTATTGAAGTTAGACTCTTGCCCTCCCACAGAGAATGCGGTGCTATCTTTCTTGATGATTACATTTCGAAAAATGGCTCCCATGTCCGTGAGAAAGACATTCCTGGGTTGTAAATCTGGCAAGATTACTAGAAGAAGATTTACGTGTCAAAGGGGTGAAAAAAGAATTTGCATGTTTTTTAGAGTAAATGTTCTAAATAAGGGGAGGTCAAGGGCCTATAAGTCAGGAAGAAACCTGTCTAAAGTTTTATTAAGCTGAAAGGAATGTGAAGGCTGTCTTGGTCAATCTAAACCTTGAACACAGGTAAAGATGTTTGCCAACTCTAGAGAAAAGCCTACAAGTACGGCAAGCTCCTTTACCTTTAATCTCCCATCCTCCCTAATCTGATTTAGATATTTCCCTTGTGTTGTCACAGGCTTACCAATATCACAGAATTTATCAGGTCAAATTGCAATTTTTTGTCTGTTTACTACTCTTGACACTAGACTGTAAGGTACCTGAGAACAGGGATCCTGTTTACATTTGTAACCACAGGACCTACTGTAATTCCCCTTACCTCAATTAATGCCTGCTAAAATAAACTGAATTCTAAAAAAATAACAGAAAAGTAGCTGAGATAGGAAATAAGAATGTGGGGATTACAAAAAAATTAAGAGCCTTTAGTTTAGTAAAATGAAGATGGTAAGGGAATATGATCAGAAGCCATATATTCCTAGAAGGTATGAAATTTTCTAGTAAATCCTAGAAAACTAGAAGTTGGCCACACCCAGTGGAGATAGGAAAGAGGGCTCACATTTAATGTACACTATATGGTAGACACTATGTTAGCATATCAAATTTAATCCTTTATCTGTGAAGAAAGCACTGCAAACCCTATTTTATAAGTAAGAAAACTGATACCTGGAGTGGCCATATACCACCTACAGAACAGTGAACCAAGATTTAACCACTCACCTTTATGGCCCCAAAGCTGTTAAATTTGGCTGCCTTAAACATAAATTATAATAGTTTAAGTTTAGGAGAGAAACATGATCAATACTTTTAACTTTGCATATGAGATGATATCCCTAAGAAGGGATCACCCTCAAAATATAAATAGAATCAATAAGTATCAGATGTGTCTTTAAATACTAGAGACAAGCAAGGTTGTAAAGAAAACTGGTGATGTTTGGGGGTACCTTGCAAAACTTTTGAAGGTGGTGTCACCACAAGGAGACTCTGTCTCTTGGTAGCACCATCAGCTCTGCTTCTGGATTGGATGGATTTTGAGATGACATTAGAAGTGCTCTTCTCTTAGAGTTAGGACATTCTCGGATTCTTTAGTAATGAAATACCTTTGATTCTTTGCTTTATCACCAAAA
The DNA here is from genome assembly GCF_025265405.1 of Mesoplodon densirostris. Classification (NCBI taxonomy): domain Eukaryota; kingdom Metazoa; phylum Chordata; class Mammalia; order Artiodactyla; family Ziphiidae; genus Mesoplodon; species Mesoplodon densirostris. The sequence goes on along the minus strand of NW_026778188.1, from coordinate 124,129 downwards.
AAGATGGTTTAAAGGAACAACCTTTTTGTTTTTCCAGATACACACTGGGAATGCTATTTACTAACTCTCACTACATGCTAGAGATATGATGGTAGTCCCCTTATATATCGCAGTATACCATACAGAAAATATTAAGGCTACTGGCATCAGTCCCATATGGTTAAATAAGCTATTTAAAGGAGGATATTCCTGAACTGGAGAGGGATGTCTGGGACAAGAGCAAGCAGGATGAGGATTTAATCAACAATTTAGTTTTCTCTGGAAGCCTGATAAAATTCAAATACCCATGTCTCGCTTACATGGGACTTATTTCTCAACATAATATGGCTTGACAATTTTTCTTAAGAATTTGGGATGAGAAGGAAAAACATAATAATTTAATCTAGTCAATAAGAGGAATATTGATGTTCCTCATATTTCTTTGAAGTCCTTTGGTAAATTTCTTGACTTGTCATCTGACTGACTTTTACCCTTTTCTAGAAAAAAAGCATACCGGGAGGAAGTAAGACCTAGTGCTTTTTAGTGTACTCTTGGCATTCTTCCAACTCTTCTGGAAAACATCATTCTATCACTTATATTCCTGTCGAACTGTAAGTTGAAATGAAGAACCCTCTTACCCAGCCTCTTACACAAAAGTATCACGATATTCTTTAAAAGACCCTATCCAAACAGACACATTTTAAATAATTATTAGTTCATCATCATGACCCAACAAGACTGCAGGGTTGCTTAGCAACAGAATCAGGCACTCTTAACAGGAACATGCATGGGAACAATGGTGAAAAGTGATGGAGATCTTACAAAGGCAAATTCTTTGAATTAAATCTTTGTGAAAAGACATCACGGGGAAAATGAGTTTTTTAACCTAAGAATTGTTTCCTGAGATTGATACATTATTTCATAGCTAAACATCAACCACTTTCCATAGAATAGATAGAACAATGGAACTTTTAGTCTTTACATAATTTAGGGCACTGACAAAACATTATTTATCAGTGTTAGCTTGAAAGTGAATAATATTTCTGTGTTGTCCCATTATCTTTAAAACTGTATAGATACATAAAGAAAGGAAGTTACATACAAAAATAAATACTGAAAATGTATTTGATTAATGATGTTCTATTTTTATGTCATACATAGACTATAAAAAATTGTATTCTTTTAAATTTGAACAAGATATAAGTATATATATATATATATATATATATATATATATATATATACATACATACATACATACATACATACATACACACAAACATGCATTATCTATCTAATTCCCATTTCCAGTGGAAAAAGAAAAGAAAAGAAAAAGCCTGCAAAGCATTGTCTCTTTGGGAGTCCTAGATTGACTAATTTTTGACTAGTTTGACTGAATGGGCTGATTTTATACTACAATACCTGTAAAGGCACTAACTTGCTTCTATCAGTAAATGGAAGAAAATCCAGTACATATGGGCTCTGTTGATGCAATATGTAAACACCCAGCAAGTTCAAAGAGTAAGCTCAACATCCTGGCAGAAGACCTCAACTTTGACCCTAGTCCCATCTCTGGCTTGGACAATTCACTTAACCACCATAGACCTCATATTCCTCATCTATAAAAGGAGGCCTCCAAGATTATTTTCAGCTCTAAAATTCCTAAAGTTCATGTCCATCAACTCTAAGTAGCATCATTCTTTTTTTCTCACAGAAGATTGTTTGTTTTACTGCATTGGTTATTTGACTACTGTCTTTATGTAAATACTAGAAGTAGCAGGCTTGTTCACCAATACATTCAGGTATCAGGCAGAAAATTTTCAATACTGGGTTTTTGTTTGTTTCTTTCTTCATGGCTGATTGCATGTTGCAGAGCTGATTTTTAGTTTCTGGAAGTTAAAAACATGCAGGTGTAGATATAATATGCTGCAGCCATTTATATCACCAGCCATAATGTTTTAAAACAACTGGCTTTTTTGCATAGTCTTTAGAAGAGGGTTAGATGAGCACTTCTGTTTTCCTTTTCTTGAGAAGTTTTATAAAAACACCAAAAGGTCATCTTTAAACTGTCAGACAAGATTAACAACAAAATCTTGGAAGACAGCCAGTCCACCAAGGAAACAAACCCAAAGGACTCTTTACAGATGCAAATCTTAAATAAGCAACAGAACCTGAGAGTGGGGTGAGGGCAGGGGAGAGAAATACTTTGTAGCAAAGAAATACATTCAAGAGATGCCTCGTGGCCTTGAACTGTTGGAAAGGAGTAGCAGTAAACAAACCTGGCCCCCAGCAATTGCTAAAGGGCACATTCATTAGGAAGTTGGAAGCAAGAAGTCTAAGATCATGAGTCAGAGAAGCAGAATCATGAGCCACACCCACACTGGGTTCTATATGCTATTGTTAAAACAAAGAGAACTTGATGTAAATATTTTAATTGCAAGGAATTGAAAAAGTGGTTATTAATCCCACTAGTTGATGCCAGGCCAGGTTTCTGATTATACAACTGAGGATGTAGCTCTATAGTCCTGACAGCTGGGTAGTAGAGAAGATGCAGTTTTCTTCCCACAAAAATACCACTTCTCCTACTAACACTTCTAAAGGGAGAGAAAGCCTTTAACAGAGAACACATTAAAGGAGAGTCACAGTTATTTAAAACCAGAAACTTAAATATTGATGGAAGAAGCAAGTAGGTTTAGGAAGAGAGCAAGCTACAGAAATTGATAAAAGCTTTGCACTTTTAGTTGAAATTTTTAAAATTATAAACAGAAATGGAGAATTCTCTGCCATTTGTATTTTATCCAGTATTCAACTAAGTGGCCTATTAGTTTAGTAGGATGAAAAGTATCTTGCTGGCAAATGTGGAAACTAATACTGAAACAAAACTATAAGGCAGAGACATATTTTTGTAGCAAAGGATTTCACCAGCGCTGTCAGGGTTGACACAAGAATCATATTATAGGGGCTTCCCTGGTGGCGCAGTGGTTGAGAGTCCGCCTGCCAATGCAGGGGACACGGGTTCGAGCCCTGGCCTGGGCAGATCCCACATGCCAGGGAGCAACTAAACCCGTGCGCCACAAGTACTGAGCCTGCGCTCTAGAGACCGTGAACCACAACTACTGAGCCCATGTGCTGCAACTACGGAGGCCCACGCGCCTACAGCCCGTGCTCCACAATGAGAGAGGCCACTGAAATGAGAGGCCTGCGCACTGCAACCAAGAGTAGCCCCCGTTTTCCGCAACTAGAGAAAGCCCACGCGCAGCAACGAACACCCAACACAGCCAAAAATAAATAAATTAAATAAATACATTTAAAAAAGAAACTGTCAAGGTTATCAAAAACAAGAAAAGCCTGAGAAACTACCACAGCCCAGAGGAGCCTAAGGGGGCTTGATAACTAAATGTAATGTGGTGTCCTGGATGGAAGCCTGAAATGGAATTAAGGACACTAGGCAAAAGCCAAGGAAATCTGAATAAAGTACAGACTCTGGTTAATATTATTGTATTAATATTGGCTCGTTAATTGTAAAAAAGGTACCACACTAGTGTACGGTGTCAATAATAGAGGAAATTGGGAATGAGATATATAAGAACTCTGTATTATCCCCTTAATTTTTCTGTATATCTAAAACCATTCTAAAATAGATATAGTCTATTAGATAAAACAAAAAAGGTAATGATGAGTTGATTGTAACATCAGACTAGTGATACTTTGAGATAACTATAAAAACTGCCTTAGGAAATTGTCTGTGGTATCTGCTGGGGATATAGTCACAGGTACTCCTAATATTATTGTGGTTTGTTGTCTGCATTTAGATTTAAAGGACATGCTAAATACTAAATTGCAGCTAGAGGTTAGTGAAATTAAAGATGTAATATTCCCATCCAGATTCCACATACACTTTGATACATATTAAGAATCCCCTGCTCTTTGGTGAGGTCTAATTTTATGAAAGTGAAACTCAGAGAGATGAATTAGGTTGTTCCAGCTTTTAAAAAGCCCGCATTCTAGGGTCAAGAATTCTTACTGAGCCTTGTTGAAACTGTTTGCTACACTACCTCCTAATTTTGGAACTGCTAAACAGAGAGTTGGGAACTCCTCCTAGATTAAAAGTACTGCCTTGGCCTTGTGCAATTATACTGTTTAGGTTGCTGGACAAATCCAAGGATAAAACTGGCCTGGACCTAGTGATGGGCAATTCCAAAAGCAAGCTGAATGTGAGAAGTTCACTCACAGAGAACCCTAGTGTCAAAAAGCCTCTCTACTTGGGAATGGCTGAACACCGGGAAAATAAGCCCTGGTTCAGCTGTAAAGAGAGCACATCCTTGGCCTTTTTTCCCCCTTAAGTCCGGAAACTGATGATCTGGTCAGCTTAGGAGAGGGAGGGAGGGAAGGAGGGAGGGAGGAAAATGAGAGAGAGAGAGAAACCTGTTAATAGGTGGTGCCAATTTAAAGAGAGAAGGAAAGGGTTTCTTATATACGTATATGCTAATATTATTCCTAAAGCCAATTCTGATAAATCCTTCGGGAAAGAAAGAGATGCAGCCACCTGTTAATGTGGCTTCAGCTTCTTTGTTTCCAACTGTTACAGCGGTCACCAGACCAGCCATTCCACTTGGGGCGGGGCCAGGGGGTTAGAGGGGGAACATCTGTCCACTAAGGACACTACTGAACAGCAACAAAATCTTGGGGCGACCCCTCTCTCTTTCCTCGAGTGCTTTCGCTAGCCGGTCCTACTTCCCCACTCCTTTGGGAGTTTCCTGTTCCATTACGTAGGCAAGAGGGCGGGCGAGAGGTCCCAGCTTTCCTAATTGTGAGTGGTTTGGCTGGGTGTGTACGTGCGAGTAACTGTGTGTGTGTGTGTGTGTGTGTGTGTGTGTGTGTGTGTGTTGAGGGAAAGTGGAGCTTGCTACAGGGGCTTAGAAAAACTAGTCGCCAATTTAAAATATTTTCGGAGTGTTTGAATGATATCTTCAAAGCTAATCCCACTCTCAAACTCAGCGAAATGAACAATACAGATAAGGAAGATGAAGAGGGTGGAAAACCCACACAGCGGAATGGAGCTGTCCATGCCGCGGGAGTGACAGGGGAGCGCTCAGAGGTAAGGCGCTCTGCAGAGAAAGTCACTCTGGCTCTTCTCTCTCGGTCCACCAGCCGGCGACGCTTCTTCTGTAAAAGCATTCCTAGAAAATAACCCTACAACCGGGAAGGGTAGCGATCTTTGAGCGCAGTTTCCAGGAGCTGGTCCCCGCAGCAGGGAGAGGCCCCTCTCCCCCCGCGGCTGGCGCGGAATGTGGCGATCCGGCCCGGCGCGGGGGATGACTTCCTGCGGCCGGAGCTCGGCGGCGGGAGCGGCGGGAGCAGCTGCTGCAGCTGGCAGGTGGGGTGGGGGCCGGCCGAACTGACCAAGCACAGACCCGGCGCGGCGGCACTGCGGCCCCGGGGCAGCCGGCGCGGGGACATGCGCTGATTCGATCCCTCCGGAGAAGGTAAGCAGCCCGGCTATTATTAGCCTCGGCCACACTGCGCGGTGCTTTCTGCTTGGTTAGTAATGGGGTTTGTAATACAGAGGGAAGAAGGGGAATATCCCTGCCGCCTTCTGCAATGGGAAAAAGAGCAGCAACTGGAATTGAAATATTAATCAGCCAAGTGCTTGAGATTATTGGAGGAGCGGTGTTACTGGGCAAACAAAGAAGGCGGTCAGCCTCTGTAATCTTAAGATAATCAACCATTGCTGTGCCACACTCGCTTCGATATTGAAGAGGATTCAGAATGTAAAATAATTTGAGTTTCACTTTTACGTTGCTACCTTCAACCTTCGCTTGGTTAATTTCTGGTTTGCGAGCAGCAGGTTCTTGTCAGCAGCCTAGAGAAGTAATCGGAAATCTTCCCTCTCCTTTTGCCTTCCTCAGTCTTCTCCCTTTCCAGTTATTAGAATGGGTCTGCACATTTCAACGTCAAACACCCACTTCAATACTGAACCTTTAGAAAGAATCTCAAATTAGAGGAGAAACTTACCTCCTGGAGTTCAGCTTGGGTTGAGCAGCACTTGTCCCCACTTCTCCCTTCATTTACCATCTTCTCTTGTCAATCATTTCATTGATTCCCCCACCCCCCACCCCGGGGATGCTGTGCTCATTAACAAGCCAGCTCTTGTCAGCTCCTGTCCACCACCTCTGTTCCCTGACTGATTTTTCAAGGACCCAGAAAGGACATGGCCTTATACCATGTTTGGACTATTATCTGTGTCCTTCCCCAAAATGCATGGCATGAAAAATCCTTTCAACCCAGTACCAACATGGTTTCCAATAACTCCCTTCATTGTAGTCACTGCAGCTACCAGATGGGTTTCGAGGACAGCAGAATCTGTTGGGGTGTGAGAAAGAGGGCTATACCTACATATTTTGCTCCACGTGCCTAAGAATAGGTGGAAGTAGAAATGCAAATGTCAGTCTGTCCCGTTTTTCTTGAAGCTTTTTTAGTCCAGCTAGGTTGTGAGACACCTAGCTGGGTAGGGTATGGGGCAAGTCCTCCTGCAAAAGCAAGCAGTGTGTTTGTCCTAGGATTCCCCCAATAACCTCAAAAGAGATTCCAGAGAGGCTTTTCCCACAGGCAGTCAGAAAGCCAGGGGAGGTGGCCAAGGTAAACCTCAGGTTATTTGGGCATCCTCAAGTTAGTCTCCCCTTTTAGGGGTTCTGACCTAGGATTTCCCCACAAACGCTTTGCTGCTGAGCTCAAGTGCCGATTCTTGTTGCCCACCTAGGGATGTACAATTGAATGATATTCTGTGAAATGGTGAAGATTGCTATGGTGGGGATTACAAATGTGCCACTTCACCAACAGAGAACAGTTGCAATAAGCCAGACTGTGTGGTGTCTGTGTGCCAATATTCCATTTAAAAAGAGATTTGTTATCTTTAAATCTGAAATTAAAGAGACAGTTTGACTCAAAAGGCCATGGATTTTATTTTAACAAATTAAAATAGGAGACCAATGAAAAAGAGGTCCAGGGTTTATAGCTAACCTTCTTACCTTCTTTTTTAAATATTGCTTTAGAACAAGATACTGGTTCTGAAAAATCATGTTACTTCTATTATATATCGTTCTTGTTTTTCTGATTACAAATTCTCTATTTATAGATACACTTTGGAAAGAGTTGAGTTGGTTTCTTTGTCTCTATCTTCAGTATATGAGGCAGAAGGAGTGGAGGGGGGTGGGCAAATCCCACTCCAAATGGCCCCCTCAGAGAACTGTTCCCCGGACCATGCAAACCTCTGGACCGATATTGTTTTGGCTGGTTGTTATTATTATCTTTAAATGCGGTTTGGGTTTGAAATATTAAATTTTCAATATTCTAAAATTTTGGCTCAGGCACACCAACTAGAAGAGAGAACAAAGAACAAGAAGAGCAAAACTATTTTCCACCTTTCTTACCTAATTGTAAAATATTTAATTATATGAATAATTATTCTGAATAATAAGTGAAAAACATATTAAAATAATAATTCATTTTTTAGAAAGTAGCCCAAGGTTTATGAAATACAGGTGAGTGCAATTGATCTTAAGTACAGTAAAAATTTCTGTAATTTTGAAAGGTGTTTTTATGTTGAGTATTAGTACATGAAAATATGCTAATGATGGTTAGAAATTGAAATGTCTGTTACTTTGTTTCTGAAGAAGCTGAGTTCTTTGGCAAGAAATGGGTCAGGATTAGGGGACTGGAGCCGCCAAAGCCGGCATCATACCTGCCAGTGATTGTATAGGTGAGATGAATGCATGAAGTTATGGATTAGGGTTGGAGAAGCCTTCTGGGGAAGAAAGAAAACAAGATAGAAAATAGAATTTGTTATTTTAGTGCAACTAAGATAATTAAATTTAAGGTATTTCTGAATTTGGACTTCGTTATATTTAAACAATTTCTGAGGAAAGTTTCTAAATTCCAAGCCCTAGGTAGAAGTAGTTGTATGGTTTCCTAACCGAAACTAATTTATGACTCTATTTCCTTTGTTAAAAACGTTTCCCAGAGAAAGGAAAAATTAATTGCCCCGTGTTAAGGAGGAGTAATACCAAATAGAAGGATGTATTCTATTAGTTGCTAAATGAACTGTAGGAACTTTTTTGTAGATATGACAAGATAGAATTGAAATCAATCTGTTGCTTTCCAATCACGTAAAGAAAAACATTTAGTCTGGTGGGTGGTCAGTGTTATCAGTAATTTAAGACTTGAGTACCCACTTAGGATTCACAAAGTTGCCCTCTCTTTACAAAAGGCATTTTCTGGTGCTGCATTACTGCCATTAGCTACAATTGAAATAGACTTATCCTGAGATTTTGAAAAACAGAAAAAGAAATAGTAGGATTAATAAGGCTTTGCCTCCACTGAGAATGGGTAGAAAAAGTGCTATTTTGAAAGTTATCAATGGCCTCTTAATTGCCAGATTTCTGCGCTGTTTCAACCTGCTCTTTATGTCTTTATTTTTAAGCTCTCTTCTAAGTTCTTTTTTAAAAATTTTACTGCTTAGTGTTTTATTCACTAAAATAGCATTTTTAATTGAAGTATAGTTGATGTGTAATATTATATAAGTTACAGGTGTAAAATATAGTGACTCACGATTCTTAAAGGTTATACTCCATTTATAGTTATAAAATATTGGCTATATTTTCTGTGCTATGCAGTATATCCTTATAGCTCATTTTATAATAATAGTTTGTACCTCCTAGTCTCCTATCCCTATATTGTTCATTTTTTAAAAATTAAATACTTGTGTTCAAAAGTATTATTAATAAGTAATACATAAAGAGATATCTCTTTATCTAGTTTCTCACTAATCCCCTTAAATTACCTCATGACCAGCCTAGAACAAGTGCTGTTTATTTCTAGTTTGTGCCTCATGATATCACGACTATATGTCTTCATTTGTTCCTTTCACTCACCCTGCTACACGTTGAAACCTTGCTCACAGCATACACTGCCTCTTCCATGAACCCTTCCCCATACCCACCTTCCTTCTCATTTCAGATGTGTTTCTCCCTTGTCTAAATGCCTGTGGCACTTTCTATTTTGGTCTATCCTTTAGTTTGAACATGATTTGCTGTTGTAAAATAACCCTAGGGAGCAGAGTCTTTGACTAACAACTTTTTATTACCTGAAACTCATAATACAGTGCCTAGCTATGTATATGCAAAGTAGATGTTCAGCAATTTGATTTTAGTGAAGAAATTAGCTATTATTTTCCAGGGGTGTATATCCACCTACTCTAATATCCAAGTTAGGCTCTAAATAGTGTGTGCAGGTACATTTTAGTTTAAAATCCCTATATAATAATATACTGAAAGTACATTCAAACAGTTATATTCAACAAAAGTTATTGTGAGCTTACATGCCCTTAAGTGGATATTGGCTCATCCGTATCAAAAAGCATAGTAAGCATTACAAAAGAAAACTTTAAAGAAGACATTGTACCAGCTTTCAGTATGCTTTCATTCTACTGAAAACAAGTAAGCAGGGGAAGATGTCTTGCATAAATAAGTACTAGTCTTAAAGCTCTCTGCTAGGTACTTTCATCTGTGGTGTATAATTTCATCCTTCTACTATATGCTAATTTTACACTGAGACTCAGAGATCTTACCTAAATGGCAGAGATTCTTTCCACATTCACATACTGTTCTTTGAAGTTTTAACAAGTGAAGGAAAACTATAAAAACATAATCAGAGTAGTTTAAAATGGTTTTGTGGTCAGGCTTTCCAGTGCTTTTTAAACTTTTGGGTCTTAACATCCCCTTTAATAATTCAATAAAGGCTATGCATCCACTCCCCAAGTACATACACAACACACACACATAGAATTTTGCCTGTAATTGCAGGTGTTCGCGGACCTAATAAAGCCCTCCTTTGCAAATGCTTTAAGGACATCTACGCTGGACTCAGTTTTTCTTTTTGCTTGTTGTATGCTTAATATTTATTTTTGTACCTATTAAAATTAAACAAATTGTTATCTGTTATAGATTGAGATATAAACCTAAGCCGCTTCGTACTTTACAACTTTTCTTTTTGCATTTTTGTATTCTGTCCTCTCTCACACAAACACACAAATTTATATAAATGAGATCAAATAATACTTTTCTGTGAAGAGAATGCTTAGAATTTATTCTTAACGATTTTTCTATATATCACACGTCAGTGTTAGCTGTAGTCATCATGTTGTACATGATGTCCATAGTATGTATTTATCTTACAATTGGAAGCTTGTACCTTTGACCATCTTCCTCCAATTTCCCCTCCCCTGACCCTCTGTCTCCTGTAACCACAGGTCTGATCTCTTTTTCTATGATTGTTTTCCTTTTTTTTAGGTTCCACATATAAGTGAGATCATATAGTGTTTGCCTTTCTTTCTCTGACTTATTTAACTTAGCATAAAGCCTTCAAGGTCCATTTCTGTTGTCTCAAATGGTAGCATTTCTTTGTTTTCTTACAGATGAATAATATTTCAGTGTGTGTGTGTGTGTGTGTGTGTGTGTGTATACATATAATATGTATATATCTATAAATATATAAAACAACCTCTTTACCCGTTTGTCCATCAATGGGCACTTAGATTGTTTCCATGTCTTGGCTATTATAAATAATGCTGCTATGAACATGGGGGTGCAGATATCTTTTTGAGTTAGTGTTTTCATTTTCTTTGGATATATTCCCAGAAGTGGAGTTGCTAAATATATGTAGTTCTAGTCTTAATTTTTGAGGATCCTCCATACTGTTTTCCATACTGGCTTTACCAATCTACAATCCCACCAACAGCACAAGGCTTCCCTTTTCTCCACATCCTCACGAGCATTTGTTATCTCTTGACATTTTTGAGGATGACTGTTCTAACAGGTGTGAGGTAATATCTCAATGTGGTTTTAATGTGCATTTCCCTAATGACTAGTGGTATTGAGCACCTTTTCATGTACCTGTTGGCTTTTCGTGTGTCTTCTTTGGAGGAATGTCTATTCGGGTCCTTTGCTCATTTTTTTAATTGGGTAATTTTTTTTTTTTGCTATTGATTTGTATAAATTTTTAATTTATTTTGGATATTAACCCTTATCAGATATATGGTTTACAAATATGTTTTTTGCATTCTATAGGTTGTCTTTTCAATCACTTTGTTGATTTGTTTTTGTTTTCGTTTGCTGTGCAGAAGCTTTTTAGTTTGATGTAGTTCCATTTGTTTATTTTTTATTTTGTTGTTTGTGTTTTCAGTGTCATATCCAAAAAGTCATTACCAAACCCATGTAATGAGCTTTATTCCTATGTTTTCTTCTGGCAGTTGCATAGTTTCAGGTCTTACATTTGAGTCTTTAATCCAATTCAAGTTAGTTTTGTGTATAAGATATTTGTCCAATTTCATTCTTTTACATGTGAATATCCAATTATCCCAGGGTTCCCTTGTATGTAACTTCTCTCTTTTCTCTTGCTGGTCTTAAAATTCTTTCTTTGTTTTCGACTTTTGATGATTTAATTGCAATGTGTCTCAGAGTAGCCCTATTTGAGTTCAACCTATTTGGGCTTGTTTGGACTTCATGGATATGGATGTCCATTTCTCATCCTAGGTTTGGGAAGGTTTCATCCATTATTGCTTTAAATATACTTTTTTTTCCCTTTCTCTCTCTCTTTTCTTGTTCTGGAATTCCCATACATGAACATTGTTTACTTTATTGTGTCCCATAATTTCCATAGGCTTTCTTCACTCTTTTTATTCTTTTGCTTTTTGTTCCTTTCACTGGGTAATTTCTAAAGTCCTGTCCTCCAGTCTGCTGATTCTTTCTTCTGCATGGTCGATTCTACCTTTGAAACTTTCTATTGAATTCTTCAGTTCAGTTATTGTATTTTTAAAATCTAGTGTTCCTGTTTCTTTGATGTTGCTACTTCCTTGTCAAACTTCTTGTCTTGTTCATGCATTGTTTTCCTAATTTCACTTAGCTGTCTGTGCTTTCTTGTAGTTCACTAAACTTCCTTAGGAGGATTATTCTGAATTCTTTGACAGTTCATAGATATTCTCTTTTTTTTTTTTTTTTTTTTTTTTTTTTGCGCTGTGTGGGCCTCTCACTGTTGTGGCCTCTCCCATTGCGGAGCACAGGCTCCGGACGTGCAGGCTCAGCAGCCATGGCTCATGGGCACAGCCCACTCTGCGGCATGTGGGATCCTCCCGGACCGGGGCACGAACCCGCATCCCCTGCATCGGCAGGCGGACTCTCAACCACTGCGCCACCAGGGAAGCCCAGATCTTCATTTTTTTAAGGTCAGTTATTGGAGTTTTATTACTTTCCTTTGGTGGTGTCCTATTTGCCTAATTTTTGTGATCCTTGATTCCTTACATTGGTATCTGCATATCTGAATAATTGGGCTCTTCCACCAGACTTAACTGGGTATTATATTCAGTAGTAGTAGTACATGGGGCTATGAATTAGTTTCCTGGCAGAGAATCAGAGCTTGTATAGGACCTGGCTCTGGACAGGACCCAGAGCCTGTATAGTTCATTGTTTGGGAACCCAAATCAGGCCAGAGTGTGCACTTAATTCCCTGGTCAGGTGAGGGCAGTGGTTTTGCCCTGCAGAAGGGGGAGGCCACAGGCTGTGCTGTCTGTTCAAGTGCCACTGTATCTAGGGCTGTTTAATGGGCTGTACAGCTTCCCATGTTCTCTGGTTAGGTTCCCCAGTTGGACGTGCTGAAGGCTGTATTCAGTGATGAGTAGGGCTATGAATTAGATTTCCTGCCTGGGTGCAGCAGGAGAAGCAGCTCTAAAGCCAGTAAAGCTCTTTGTTGTCTTAACTCAAGCTGATCCACACTCCACGTTCTGTGGCTGAACAAGGCCACTGGCTTGGCTTTGCAGACTATCAGCTCTGTCTACCCTTCTCTAGGCTTGAGCACTGCTGGGCCGCACAGCTTCTAGGAGTTGTCACCAATCCTTCTAGTCAGATGGGCCAGGAAGGCACTCTCCACAGCAGATGAGATGGGGCTAGTCCCAGTTCCTTTGCCTGGGTGGGATGAGGAGGGACCACTCCAGGCGACTCTTAATTTCTCAAACAGGCTCCCCAGTTGGGAGGAGCTGGGAGCTCCTCTCAGCCTTGGATATGAATTAATCTCCCTGCCTGTGCATGGTACAGGATCCCTCCACACCTGATACTGGCTCTGCTTTGTACCAGAGCCAGTGATGAGCTCTGGCTGCCTGCCTCTTGGCTGGAGCACGACTGGGCCAAATAGCTTCCAGGATTTATTGCCAGCCCTTTTGGTCAGATGGCCAGAAGACACTCTCCACAGTGGGTGGGCTGTGACTCTGCTCTTTCCCTGGGTATGGGCAAACCAGGTTCAAGGGCCAGATGCATATCAGGTGGATCTGTACCCTGCTGAGTTCCCCGGTTGTAGTGTCCCACCAACCTGGCTCTGTAGATAAGCAAAGGTGCCAGTTGTGATCACTACTTGGGCACTGCAGGTATGAATTCCATCGGTCACAATCCATGTGCTGGCTGTTGCATGCCCCTTCCCCCTTCATCACTAAAAGTCCAACTTTTAGTGGTCAAACCCTGCAGATTCCCCTGCAATCCCAGTGGAGCAGATTAGAGCAGTGGCTCCCACAAAGCAACCCCAATGCTAGTGGTGGTGCTTGCTGTCCCCCAGTTCTCTTCCCCTACTGGAGGAACCAGAGGTTCAGGGGAGACCTCACCCATGGTGCTCCACTGGCTTGGGGGAGGGGCAGTGTGGTCAAGCTCCTTTTCTCACCCTTCTAATGCAGTCTGTCTTGGTCTCTGTGGTGAACGGGGGTGCTTCAGCCTCACCTCCATGTTCTAGGACTCTCTCAAATAGTGTCCTGTTTCCAAGTAATTGTTAGTTGTTCCTCCTGTGGGGGGCGTGGAGCCAGGAATGACCTTGGTGATGTCACCCCACTCTGGGCTTACTTTGACAATATGTGTGTCCTTTATAGCCCAGACATTTCTGGTACTTGAAATGAGGTTCTCCTTTTATTGTTCTCCCTGCTTTAGGACCTAAACTGGGAGCTCTTCATTAGCACTGGCACAAAGGCTGCTGAGATGACTAGGAAGCAAGTGCCAAGGAGGATAGTGAATCAAAGAACCTTGATTCATGGAAAAGGAATCCCAGAAGGAGCTCTAAACATTACACATTCCAAAGGATTTATTCAGGGTTTTCCAAACAAAATCATTTTTACAAAAAAGAAACAGTTCTCAGACTTCGAGTAGTATACTGCCAAGTATGTGGAAGAACATTGCCAGCAGTTGAGTGGTGTGGTCTGCTTTGAAATATATTCAGTTTGCTTAGGATGGACATATGTCTACTTCAAAGTTACTATTTCTTTCTAGTAATGCTGTCTACAGTACTGTATTTGCTTTTGGCAAGTTAAGAAAACAATGGCACCTCCCAGGTTCTAAAACAATTACCAGCATAAAAATACATTAAACTTTTTAGCTGATACTTAAGGAAACCAGTACTAGTTAGCATTCCTACTGATGCTAGTATTCAAAGAGAGGCGTGACAAAACCATTAATCTAGAAAACACCAGGTTGGAAAGATGGAGAGAAAGAACTCAAGAGGACTACTTAAGCTGTTGCTTTCTTTACATGTCCCCAAATATGATAATAACCATATAAGCTCCTAAAATAAGTGCAATTTTATGCAAACTTCATAGTCTGCCTAGTATGAGGTAAATTTGTACTTTATTTTATAGTATATTTTTATTTTTTATTTTGGTAAAATGTCCCATAATGTAAAATTTACCATTTTAACCATTTTTAAGTGTATCATTTATTGGTATTAAGTACATTCACAATGTTGAGCAACCATTACCATTATCCATTTTAAGACCTTTCTTGTTATCCCAAACAGAAACTGTACTCACTAAACAATAACCCCTTATTTCTCCCTTCCCCTTAGCCTCTGGTTAACTCTATTCTATTTTCTGGGTTTATAATTTGCCTATTCTAACTACCTCATATAAGTGGAATCATATAATAGTTGTCCTTTTGTGTCTGGCTTCTTTCACTTAACATAATGTTTTCAAAGTTTATCCATGTTATAGCATGTAGCAGCATTTCATTCCTTTTTAAAGCCATACAATGTATAGTGATTTTTAGTTGCAAAACACTTTTAGTACATTGTGTTTCTATTATATTAATGATATCTAGCATATATCACTACCATATTACCTTTAGTAGATGCCCAGTAATGTGTACTATGAGTGAGCCATAATTTCATTCAGTCAAAACCCATTGATAAACATTTATTAAGTTCCAAACAGTTTTATGATTTCAAGAAATGTGGTAATGGACATAGAGGTTCATGTCTTGATGTCCTGGAGCTTTTACTTTCGATGGAAGAATTCTTGGAGTGGCATGGAATGGTATTGTTGGGTCAGAGATTATGCAGAAACATTTATCATTTGAATACATACATTGACTATAAAAACCATCAACTTCTTCAACAGATAATATTCCTGTATTTTATGTAACCATTTATGACTATCTTAAAAATGAATGCAAGTAATGTAAGGGAATCCACTTAATGTGATTTGAGCAAGGAAACATTCTCACTTTTTTCATTTCTAGTTCATGGAAGAAAATTCCTATACACAAGTATTGAAATATTTCAAGTCTCTGGATCACACATTTCATCATTTCAAAAATATTACAGAGTACATCACGGATGTCAGTCAAGTCTTGTAACAGCAGTGTAGAAAACTAGTAACATTTATAGCTAGTTTGTTTTTAAGCTTCAGCAATGGATCAATTCTATCCAGCCTAATCTGTAATTTTAATTAGATTAATTTTTAAAATAAAAAAGATTAATTTTTAATTTAAAAGTATTTTTAGTTCATATTTATGTACCTGCATTATGGTAAATCTTTTATTTTGTTGTTTTTTTCTTAGTTTCTCTTCAGAGTATCTTTGAAAATTTATTTTTAAACAGAATAATTAAAGCCCAAAGATGAGAATGTCTCATTTAAGATAAACTAAAGAACGTTGGAAGAGCTGAAGTATGAACACAATTGGCACAACTTTTCACCACCCTCCTTAGAAGAAGACTGTTTTGATTTGCATGGTCCAAGAAAGGAGAAACAGATAACTTGCTGGGGATTGCATCCTGCTTTACTTAAGTTAGACATTAACAGGCTAAAAGGGCAAGGATGAAGCAACATGTTTATAACATATTTTTGAAAAGCTACTTAAAGGTGAAGGGTGGCAAGAACACAGACAGACACACCCTAGACATTTCACGACAGTATTTTAAGGTATGCCTTTTCTTTGGTTGATAGGGATGGAGGGACCTATTAATAAACATTTCTCCTATTTACTTTTGTCTTTATTGCTGTCTAATCAAACCCTCATTAAAAAACAGACATAAAACAAATAAGCATTCTGACTTTTGCCTGAATAAGCAACAACAAGCTCACATCTTAAACAATGGACTGCAATGGCTATGAGACTGAGGATCCTTGGTCATTGCAACAGTAGCAGCAACACAACCTGCTTTGTTCCTTCTGTTGTATCCTGCAGAATCTGAGTAAATAGAGAGAAGTCAGTGATACCTTTAGTGCCATTTCTTACACTCCTCTCCATGATCTTTCACACTCAGGTTCTCTGGTCATCTCAATGTAGTGAAAAACCACCAGGATGTTAATACCCTCTATCCATTCACAAAACTTAATGCTTCTGAGACTTGCAGAAATAATGTTGAATCTGAATTGGTGGTACCCAATAGAGTCACTAAGAATAATCCGTCAGACTCACCAAATCCAAATTCAGATTTAAAGGCCATCAAATTTTAAAGATAATGAAGATTTTAAGATTTCCATATTTATTATATATGGTCATATGTAAAAATTTAGAAAAGTAAAATTACATGTATAGGTTTTTAATTATAAGCTATATTCACTGGAGAATTAATGCATTTTTAAAAGGATTCATTCTGAAAAGATTACATTAGCACTTTTTTTAAACCACTACCCTCAAAAATAAATTGTGACAAATCATTGTTCACCCAAGTTTATGTCTCATCTCAAGGAAGTGAGTTGTTCTTGGGGAAATTGCTTTCATCTAATTTGTGCTTTCCTGCAGTGGATCAAGCTGAAATGAAATGGGGCTGACATTCTTAACTATTATTACGTGCCCACATTTACCGGAATTACCTAATGATCAGTACCAAAGAGTTTTATAAGAAATAAATATGTATGTACTGAGAGTCTCCACTGATAAAATTAGTTGAGACATGGCTGGTGATCCCATAGAAGAGATATCTAGCTTATATTTCTTACATCATCTCCATAGTAGAAAGCAATCCAGGATTGCAAAGCAAGGCATGAGACAGTAGCATCTGGTGTATTTTATAAATGTTTAGATTTCTAGGGAGCTTATTGGTATTACATATTGTGGTAAGCACTCAAATGTAAACTGTTACTTTAAAATAGTAAAATATCAAGACCGTACAAATTCCTGCAACTTAAATGGTCAGTTTGGTATTTGGCTTTATGATAAGCATCTGCAAGATATTTATTAAACAACCAAATGAACCAATACCATTTAATTTTGAAAACTGCCTTCCTAATACAAAAGAATTGGTATTCTACACAAGTTCCTTGTGATTATTTTTGTAGGTGTGGTGGGAATGAATTATGGATGTCACTACCCTTTCTCCTGTTTCTTGTCTGAGGTTTTGGTAAGGTGGAAATTAGAGATGATGGACCTTAAAGTTTGAGCAGTTCAAGACACTCAACCAGTAAGTCAGAAAGAGAAAGACAAATACCGTATGCTAACACATATACATGGAATCTAAGAAAAAAAAAAGGTCATGCAGAACCTAGGGGTAAGATGGGAATAAAGGCACAGACCTACTAGAGAATGGACTTGAGGATATGGGGAGGGGGACGGGTAAGCTGTGACAAAGTGAGAGAGTGGCATGGACATATATACACTACCAAATGTAAAATAGATAGCTAGTGGGAAGCAGCCACATAGCACAGGGAGATCAGCTCGGTGCTTTGTGACCACCTAGAGGGGTGGGAAAAGGAGGGTGCGAGGGAGGGAGATGCAAGAGGGAAGAGATATGGGAACATATGTATATGTATAACTGATTGACTTTGTTATAAAGCAGAAACTAACACACCATTGTAAAGCAATTGTATTCCAATAAAGATGAAAAAACAAAAAACAGTGAGTAGAATTCAAATAAGTAATAGTAGATATAAAAATAATAAAAAAAAATTTTGGCAAAAAAGACACTCAACCAAGCACAACCCATTTGCCCAGGACAAGAAAACATATGACATTACTCTTCTTTTTTCAACCACCATGGATTTGAACTTTTAGAAAATTGAAAATGCAAGATACAGATTTTATTTATTTTCTTAAGTAATTTATTTATTTCTGGCAGCGTTGGTTCTTTGTTGCCGTGCCTGGGCTTTGTCTAGTTGCTGGGAGTGGGGACTACTCTTCGTTGTGGCGCACAGGCCTCTCATTGCGGTGGCTTCTCTTGTTGCACAGCACGGGCTCTAGGGCACGCCGGCTTCAGTAGTTGCAGCGCATGGGCTCAGTAGTTGTGGCTCGCGGACTCTAGAGAGAAGGCTCAGTTGTTGTGGCCCATGGGTTTAGTTGCTTTGTGGCATGTGGGATCTTCCCAGACCAGGGTTCGAACCTGTGTCTCCTGCATTGGCGGGCGGATTCTTAACTGCTGCACCACCAGGGAAGCCCAAGATACACATTTTAATAAGAAAATATTAGTCAACAGTTCTCTTATCTCTGTGTCTTTTTCTATCTCATTGATTGTGAAGAATACAATCATAGAGAAAGCAAAATCTACATCAGTTGAAAATTTTTTCCACCTGCATGCATGTTATAGTGGATGTGTAACATCTTCACAGGGTTTGTGAAATCACTATTTCACCACAGAAATTAAATATGACACTAAAATGATCTGACACTAATTAGTCCATTGAATAAGGGGAGGAGGATCGGCATCTTGGTCATCGTTTAGAAGAAAAAAAATCATTAACCTGTTAGGCAAAACACTTGTCTTTAAATTATCCCTTAATAAATATAATAGAAAATGAAATAAAATGGCAGTACAGTGTTATGAAAGGAAAGCAATTGGGTGATCTCAAAGTGAGTGAGTATAAAAATCAATATTTTTTGTTTAGTTTGTTAATAATTTTATTCTTAGAGCTCTCAGGCAGCTAGCTTTTGGTCATTTTTAAGATCAATCAAAAAGTTCTAAACATTATTTTTAAGGTATGGAGATCACTAGGCCCTCCTCCCCTCCTTTCTCTCTTTCTTTTAATTTTTAAATTTATTTTGGGGAGTTTTGGCTACCATTTATGTTCTAATCATGTTTTTCAGGAAGTGAATTTGAACTTTGAACCTCACCTAGTTTGAATCCTACCTCTATTGTTTTCTATCTCTATGACTTAGGGTAAGTTACTTAACCACTGTGAATTGTTTCTGGATATTTAAAACAGGAAAATCACAGGGTTGTTGCGAAGATTAAAGAAGATAACATAAAAGGGAACTTACTGCAGTGTTTGAGACATAGTAAGGGTTAGTAAATATTTCCAGTTTTTATCTTTCTAATTCTCGTGAGCAGTTTACAATGAGATCTCATTACCACAGATTTTCCCTAAAATTATGAACCTTTTCCTACCCCTCTCCATTTTAAAGCAAACCTTGAAATGACTGAACCTCATAGGAAGATGTCTCAATGCAGGGAAGCCCAGTAGCAGGAGAGGTTGGAAGCTACCACAATGCAAAGTTGTCAGGCTCTGATCTGGCAGTAGCTGTGGGAATTAGTCTTAGCTTCTATTTTTAACTCTGCAAGGAGTTGATTGGATGACCTGGGAAAACTCAGTTGGCATCTTATTTTCTTTCTGAATTTCTTTCTGCATCTTATTTTCTTTCTGAATTGTACCATTTGTCTAATCACTCTTTTCACTGACTCATTATCAGAAATGATATCAAGGGTGTTGATTTCAGAAGTAATGTTATAGAAAATGGGAATTGTTCCCTTTCTTAAAAGCAATAGTTGACAATTTTATTTTATTTTTTCTGGTACAGTATTGAAGTTCCTGGGAGAGGCCAACTTTAATTTATAAAGAGTTGTTAACATTCACTTCCTCTAACAAAAGCCTTTAAAGGTAATACTACTAATTATCTGCCTTGTACCCCAGTCTCTTTTTTAATATGTAACTGTTGAAGTTTTTTAATGTTAATCAATATCATTAAGTTGTCCAAAAAGGAAAATTAATCTGTTACTCCATTGTACATCATATACAAAGGAATCTTCTTGGTATATGATATGTTTCTATTTGACTGAATCTCAGTGAATTGAGAGAGTACATGTAAGAATTTTAATATTCAGAGTCTTATTCATAAAAGTGCACTACTGAGTAGATTCAATCACTAGTAACACCTTTAAACTGAAATCAAAAGTAGAGCCTCAATTAATGTGAAAACTTTAGTAGCAGAAACACCTGCCTATAAAAACTGCACTGTTAGTACACAGGCGAGCTTTAGTATGATAAGAATTTTGTTGAGCTTGAAAAGCACATAATTTGACATGTTTTTCTTATTTGACTTTTTATCATTATGTGGACCATTTAGGTCTAAGGACACAAGTACAAAAACTGCCTAAAGCCTTCCATTTAATATGTAAGCCATAGTTGTCCGCAAGAGAGAATTTTGTGGTGATCAACAACTCTAGCCAAATCGGCAATAATTTATTTTAGTTGGTAGAGTCTAATCATGTGTACCTAACTATGTTCTTTTAAGTAAAAAGTGTAAAACATTTTTAGTAGTAAGTTTGTCCTGAATTTCCAAGTCAATATTTTTAATCCCTGTTTGAATACTGAATTCATTAGCTATTCACCAAAGGCTTGAGGCATAGATTTTGGGCATAGTCTGCTTCTAAGATGAGATGTAGCAAACAGTCTAAATTCCAGTTTTAAATATACACGTGCAAACACATATACACGTATATTATACAAAAATTTATATACAGACATTCCCCGAATTACAATGGTTCGACTTACCGATTTTTCAACTTTACCATGGTGCGAAAGCGATACTCGTTTAGTAGAAACTATAGTTTGAATTTTTTCATTTTTTCAAAGTATACTTTGAATTTAGAGTAGAAACTATACTTTTCCCAGACTCCTGATATGCAGCATGATGCTCTCTTGTGATGCTGGGCAGCAGCAGCAGCAAGCCACTCCTCCCACTCAGCGACTCGATCACAACTGACACACTTACAACCTTTCTGGTTTTCACCTTCAGTACAGTATTCAATAAAACAAATGAGATATTCAACAGATTATTATAAAATAGGCTTTGTGTTAGATGATTTTGCCCAACTTTAGGCTAATGTGAGTGTTCTGAGCACATTTAAGGTAGACTAGGCTAAACTATGACGGTTGGTAGATTGGGTGTAGTATAAGCATTTACAATTTATGATATTTTCAATTGATGATGGGTTTATCAGGATGCAGTGCCATAGTAAGTTAAGGAAGATCTGTATTTTATGTGTATTATATATATTCATTATATTATCCAATTATGTGTATATATGCATATAAATGCATGTATATATGTCTGCTTTCATGAACATTTGCCTTCTATTTCAAATATTTGATTATATTTATTTATTTTTATTTTTTTATTTGGTTATATTTAAAATAAACAGACAAGTTCTTGGAGAAGCATTTGAAGAATCTTTGTTTCCAGAGTCAAGTTTTGCAAAGAAAACTTATTTTTTCACTAGCTGTTTATTTTTCAATAGTTAAAAAAATATTTTTAAATTTTAAAGTGATTCTTTAATATATGAATATGAATATGTATTTACTTCAGGTGCTATATATGTTATTTATACATATGTGTATTTATATATATTTAAATGTTTTTAAACCTGATCTTACTGGGTTATGTCTACTGTCCAATTATGTGAGAATAGTGAGATTGTTGCCTTTCAGCTTGGAACATGCTTCTGTTTCATTTGATTATATTTTATCCATTAAGTGCTCTGGCCTTCCATTAGCTCTTTTGCTTTGAGGAATACATTTTATAGTGCATTAGAAATATTCTTCTATTTTTCATGCCATAATTTTCCAGTGTCTCACAAAATCATAATTTGGAATGTTCTGACTTGAATAGTGTTTCAGAATAGAGACTTGTCCCTTTTGGAATCATCAGATCTGTTGGTTAGGTACAGTATTTCTTATTTTTTCTGTTGGGGAAAGGGAGGAAGGAAACTGCAGTATGGAACGTTCCAGTTTTTTTTTTTTTCTTACGCTTATACCAAAAAAAATGCACTCTTCTAGTAAAACTAGAAACATGAGAGTGGCAGTTACATAGTTCCAAATTAGGACAACCTAATATACTGTAATTTTTTCAAGTAAAAGAATAACCCAGGTAGTATATACTATTAACTAGATTTTTTAAAACAGCCATTTGTTGCTTAATAATTCTACTCTTTTTCCATTCTTAGTTTCATAATATTTTTACACAAAGGTTTATATTAACTAATGCCATCAGTTGTATTGTTGGTTTCCTCCTGCTTTCTGATGAGTTCTATAATTTAAAAATGCTTAAAGTCCAGACTTCTCAACTAGAATACATAAGCACAGTAAAAGCAGTGTTTTTAAAATTAATTCTGGAATATATTTCTCTTGATGGTAAAGACATATAAGATTACAGATGTGTATGTTTGGATGCTTTTAAGTAAAAGTAATATGATTAATCATGTAATAATTTATACTACCAGAAATTCCCTCTAAATCCTTTCTAGGACATAAACATTTATGACATTTCTATATTGTTCTCATTTTATTATTTTAATGAAATATTATATAGGTAGTATTTCATAAAAACATTGCATCAATTGTAATACAAGTTTAGGAATCTTAATTTGGTATGTAAATATACTAACTTCTGTTGAAATTGCTATAGCTTAGGGTCAAAATTAATTTGAAGGTTATTAGTGTTATTATTCTGGTTTTTATTAGCTGCTGTCTCAAATTAATTATAAAGACAAAAATATCCCTGGCTTAGAGTTTCTGCACTATTAATGACATACCGAGATGTCTCTTGGGTATCGGTAAATGATATATTTTAGAGCATAACTTACGAAATGACTTGCCGATTGGCAGACCACCTTTGACAATAAAATACATTTGATAGTCTACCTTTGCAAATTCATTGTACCACACAAATGTGATCTTGGTAATTGACATATGACTATTAAGCTTCAATCATTCTCCATAATATTCCTATTAGCAATTATTAACAGAATAAAGGGGAGATAACAATTCTATAGTATTTATTCAGATTTTTATTTAAAGTCAAGTATAATCTATATTTCTATAGTGCTTTTTTTTATCTAACACCTCACTTAAGTAGAAGGAAGTGTTCTAGAGGTTTGTTATCAGCTTTTAAATGAAGTCATCTTTATCTTTTATTTAAAAATACTAAAAACAGGGCCTCCCTGGTGGCGCAGTGGTTGAGAGTCCGCCTGCCAATGCAGGGGATACGGGTTCGTGCCCCGGTCTGGGAGGATCCCATATGCCGCGGAGCGGCTGGGCCCGTGAGCCATGGCCGCTGGGCCTGCGCATCCGGAGCCTGTGCTCCGCAACGGGAGAGGCCACAACAGTGAGAGGCCCGCATACCGCAAAAAAAAAAAAAAAAAAAAAACTAAAAACAAGTTTCATGGTCTTTAATTAAATATAAATAGTGGAATTGTCTATGAAACTTTTGAAATGGTCAATCACATAAAAACATAGGGATATCCTTTAAGCAGGGGTCCCCAACCCCCTGGCTGTGTGAGGAAATGAGCCGCCCAGCAGGAGGTGGGCGGCCAGTAAGCGAGCGAGCGAAGTTTCATCTGCTGCTCCCCATGGCTTGCCATCGCTCACATTACAGCCTGAACCAACTATCCTCCCCCCACCCACTCTGTTGGTGGAAAAATTGTCTTCCACGAAACCGGTCCCTAGCTCCAAAACAGTTGGGGATCACTGCTTTAAAGCATATGAATTTCTAATATATTAATTTAGGTTATAGATGCTGAACTTTTTTTTACATAATAGCTCATAGGTAACCTTCACTATTAAGTATTTTATGATGCTTAGAATCGGAAACAATACAGAAGTTAACAAATTAAAATTGTTTTTTGTAAAATGTCAAGTGAGAAGAGAAGAATGTTAAATAATAAATACAGCATATTCACCACTTGGTTTTGAATATCACGCACATAGAGAAAAAAGACCCAAAGAAAATGTAAAAATTATTTATCAATGGTTAACTCAAGAAATAAGAGAGTCAGGGTGACCTTTACTTCCTCCCGTTCTCATTCTGTATTTCCAAATTCATTGCACTATGTATGTATTACTTTTAGAACTGTTTAAGAAGAAATGTGCCAGTTTGGATAATTTTATTTTAACATCTAAACATTGCCGAGTATTGTTAAAATGTTCAGGTTTTATGTAGCTTTCTGGAAGATCTAGGTGGCCATAAAAAGCTGAATATATTAGCGGAGGGGGAGTTTTCCCTCATCTTGAAATAATAATGATAAATAATATTTTTAAAGCATTAAATAATTTTCAAAGCATTTTTATGTACATTTTCTCCTCAGACCATCCTAACTCTCTAGAGTTGGTAGAAAAAAAGATTCTACTCATTTTGCCCAGGGTGGGGGTTGGAGAGTGGGAATTGAAATTCATGAAGTTTAGCAAATTGCCTGTTTAAGCCGTACACAGTTATTAAGTGGCAGGGCCAGAATCCTAACCTGGCCATTCATGCCATGGCCAATCTAGTGCTTTCCTCTATGCTGTAGGAACTGGACATATTTAAGAGGTAAGCACAAAAATGGAAATAGGTCTGAATCTTGCTCTAGTTGCAAATTTGCCTATAGACCTCACTGGAGCCTGAACCAGGAAAATCTATATGAATTTCTTTCTTCAACCCAAAGAAATGGCCATGTTAAATAATTCCTAGGTTTAATTTTAAAAAATCGATACTGTCTGTTTTTGCACCATATTCCAGTTTTGTGTATCTTGTGTCTCTCAACTTCTCCAAAGAACCATGCTTCCTACCTAAAGGATTGCATTGCTTAAGAAACAAACATTGACAATTCTGATGCTAACCTGAATTAAATAATATACCAATCATTTATGAGATCCGCCTTAGTATTTTTACACTCCTGAAATATCATCTCTATAACCTGCTTTCTAAAATAGTCTGACACCTACCGGGTACTCTTTCACTTCCTACAAGAAATCAAGAAAAAGGAAGCATTTGTGTTTTTAATTTTAGTGAAGGGTTCTTGATTTAAGAATTAGTCATTTAATGTCATTTGAAATTCAAGTGTGCCTCAAGTACTTGAGGTTCTTTCTGTATGACTTCTCCAGAGTTTTCACATATATATCATCATTAATTTCATCTTTCACTTGGGATTAGTACAAGAAAAGTTTTATTTACTACTATTTCTTAGTTTTCTTCATTTCAAATATTCAGTGCCTTGTCAAAAATAATATTACAGTCTTATACTGTTCATTGATAACAGATAATACCAAGAAATTGTGATTCTGGTTTTCAGTTAAAAAAACAAAATGAGAAACTAAAGAAATAATTACTATAACAGTGTTTTTCTCCATTTAGCCAATCAGATATTCACATCAGTGAGTGTTAGATTTTGAGACTATGAATCCCAATACTAAATGTTTTATATATTCAGAGAAGTGAAAAATAATAATTATTATGCTTCCTCTGTGCTAAATACTATTTTAAAACCAGTTGGAATCCCCCCTGACAACAATCCTAAGAGGTAGGTTCTGTTTGCACCTATTTTACAGCCGGACAAACTGAGGCACAGAGTGATTAAATTATTCATGGTCACACAGCTAGTAAGGCACAGATACAGTATTTAAAATCAAGTCTGTTTTTGTGAGAGTCCACATTCCCAACCCCTGTAATGAAAGCGTGTGACCCCTACTATTTTCTATGTACCCATTTACTTGCTTTGTGGAAAGAAAGGGAGTGAGGGAAGAGGAGGGAAAGGGAGGGAGGGAAAGAGGAAAAGAAGGCGGAATGGAGGGAGGCAGGAGAATTGTCAAAATTCTGCCAGCTTGTTGCTACTGTGTGTTATTTCTTATAATAAGGTTGAAAATAAGGACTTGTAGAGATTTACATAGAAGAAATAATTTTAAATTTCCTTAAGGGAAGTCTCTGGTAATATTATCAGATGGTGACAGCAAGTGAATTTCTGTTTAATTCTATTCATAATTAAAATGCTATAGCAGGCTCATATTTGGAACAAACGCAGTTCTGTTAATTCTCATAGTAATAATTCTACATTTCCTTAAATTTGTTATCATGTTTTTCACCCTCAACACTCTCAGCTTATTTAATTTTAGTACCTACTCTTTTTCAAAAGTCCATAAATTTTAGTTAGGCTTATATCATAGGAAACTTGAAGAAAGTTTAGAGCTTGTAACAGAAGGAAACCACCCCCTTCCCACCCCGAGCCCAGCTCTGTCCATTTCTATCAGAGCTACTCCACCAAGAATGGAGGAATTATTCTAATTGGTCAGATTTATGACACATTCTATTACATAGGGTGACTGTATTTGTTTAGAGGTACACAGCAACAGTTCCACATTTCTTCTTGTCCGTTGCCTGGTTCTGTGAAAGCAGGTAAGTGGAGTGAAGATCCTCAAAACCTAGACCTCAGTCTCTTGTTTCTGTTCCATTCCGTTCCACCAGGGTGAGCTTAATCCAGCAGAAGAGTGAGCTCTTCTGTGTTTCGCTGGATGGTTCCATGCAGATGAGTCAAGTTCCATTTTGAGCCTGGAAAATCTTGCATGCTGTCTCATCAACTTCTTCCTCTTCTGAGTGTGTCCTCAGAAAATGGTACCATGCCCCCAGTAAGCCTTGACCACAGCTCTGACTCAGGGTTATTAGGAAGGAATTCCAAATCTCAGACATGTTCTGTATTTTAATCAACAGATAATTTGTACTTATAGTTAACATTTCCTCTGGATTAGTCACGTGTTCTTATGCAGTTGGAACCTATTTCTGTCTTCATGTGCTTAAAGCTAGGATGAGTATGGATTTTAATCAAGATAATTTAGAAATTTTATTAAGTGTTTCTTATGTGGCAGGCACTGTTCTAGGTACTGGTGATAGAGTTTTAAACAGAGTGGTTACAATCCACACTCTAAGAAAGGGTACTTAACATGAAAATTCATATAGGAAAGATGTACAGAAATCATACGCAAAAAACAAGAGTCCGTTTAATATGCATGGTTGGCATCTTGGGGATAGAAGAAATCTAACACAAGGAGTTTTACAAGACTGATGATATTATAGTCACTTCAGTTGAACTTTGTTTTATTTAAAACAAGCAACCTTTTTCAAACCAAGTAAAAAAATTATTGACAGTAATTGTACAACTTTGTAGCTCCTTATTTAGTAAGGAGAGGGTGCTTTGACTTATGATATGAGGGAATTTCAGTATTTTGATAAACTAACCTTCAGCATTTTAGAAATTAAGCTTTTTCATTGATGGAAATTCTAATATTTGCCCATCAGTTTTATTTCATGCCTCCGAAATTCGATTAAATTTTCCAATTTTAAGTGAAAACCTGGCATATTATCTATTGACACTACAGTTCCAAGTTTTATCATAAGAAAAGGTGGGTGAGAGGAATCCCCAGCTCAAAATCCTATGCAAATTTGGATTCTGAAAGTCTTTTTTTGATTGATTAGTAGATGTTGGTATCACATTATTTGCAATGACAGAGGACATTGTCAAGTTGTTATTAGCATTCATTGCAGCACCGGCTTCTGAGAATTTAGTGGGTTTTTTTAAACCACGTTTTCTCCTCTTGACCCATGACTCCAACTCTCAAAATATCTTGACTCATTCATACATCATACATTCAAGAAATAATTACTGATCGCATATACTATTCCAGATACCAAGCTGGTCACTAGGGAGTCAAAATGACTAAGGCACAGGCTTGGCTGTCAAGGAGACCCCAATGTAGTGAACCTTTGCTTCTTACTCTTCAAGTGGCATTGATCCTGTGTAACCAGAAGTAATAGGGAATTAAGTAGCATTCATATTGTAAGTAAATGTAGATTGAGCCAGATGATTTTCCAAAATCAGGTTTAATCAGAGATAGGGCAAGAGTGTTCTTTGGGATTTTTCCTTGATGAGCATTGTTAACTATCCTTGAGATGCAATAATAGAAGTCAGTGAGTGATTTATCAATTTGGTTTCCTATGGGAACCAAGATGAAGGACGTTTCCTCCTTGAGTCATTGACTTTCTACAGAGATAGCAAAGGTGCTTCAACTTTCCCAGAAAAGCAATCACCAGTAAACAGCAGTGATGGTAGATGTGGGTTATTTACTACCATGGGGTTGAGAATATTAGTGAGCTGCATTTTGACCACTTGTCAAACATTTTGACATCTTGGAACAGAAAGTGTTATTTAAATATAAAAAGCATTTTCTGTTGAATTGCTGTTAGTCATCCCTATGAGGAAATGACCTATTAAGTAATAGATCGGGAATAAGATTGATTTCTGCTAAAGAGTCCTTAAAGTAGCTACATGTTTCAATTTGTGGGTGTTTTTCAACCATTTGTAAGTTACCACAGTAAAAACCCCATATAAAAAGCTCTCTGAATTTACTTTCCAGCATTCTTTCCTGGGCTTTCTTTCTCTTTCCCCCCCCCTCCCTCTCTCTCAGATCAGAAGAAGAGCAATGGGTCTCAAGCTTTAGCTAGAATCAGAAGGCTTGTCAAAACAATGATTTCCGGAGCCTCAGCTGGGAATTTGCATTTCTAACAAGTTTCTAGGAGAAGCTTCTGCTGCTGTTACATATTTGATGAACCACTGCTCAAGTAAAAGGAATGGGAATTTAGGAAGTAGAAAGATGGAGAGCTATGAAAAGCTGAAGTCAGCTTCTGATCTTCTTCACCAATCTGCCCAAGCTATTGGGAAGATAATCACTACCGCCCCAGGGAAGCGTATTGAAAGTCACACCGATTAGAATGGGCATCATCAGAAAATCTACAAGCAACCAATGCTGGAGAGGGTGTGGAGAAAAGGGAACCCTCTTGCACTGTTGGTGGGAATGTAAATTGATACAACCACTATGGAGAACAGTATGGAGGTTCCTTAGAAAACTAAAAATAGAATTACCATATGACCCAGCAATCCCACTACTGGCACATACCCAGAGAAAACCATAATTCAAAAAGACACATGCACCCCAATGTTCATTGCAGCACTATTTACAATAGCCAGGTCATGGAAGCAACCTAAATGCCCATTGACAGACAAATGGATAAAAAAGACGTAGTACGTACATAAAATGGAATGAACTTGGGTCATTTGTAGAGACGTGGATGGACCTAGAGACTGTCATACAGAGTGAAGTAAGTCAGAAAGAGAAAAACAAATATCGTATATTAACACACATATGTAGAATCTAGAAAAATGGTACAGATGAACCGGTTTGCAAGGCAGAAATAGAGACGTAGATGTAGAGAAGAAACGTATGGACACCACGGGGGGAAAGCGGGGCAAGGGTGGTGGTGGTGGGATGAATTGGGAGATTGGGATTGACATGTATACGCTAATATGTATAAAATAGATAACTAATAAGAACTTGCTGTATAAATAAATAAATTAATTTAATTTAATTTAAAAAGTAATTGGCCCTCCTCTGAGTAAGTGATTGCCCGAGGGCATCATGTTGAACACTCTTGACTGTCCTCTTAAGCCCAGGTTTGCAGTGAATGAGCCATTTAACCTCTCTTTACCCCAGTCTTTCTAGATTACAAATAGTAACGGTAATTTCCCTTCCCTCTTGTTAAAAAACAAGACAAAACAAAAAATACGCAAATCCTGATGGTGCTTTCCCTTTGTGGAAAATTCTTTGGATTTATCCATCTATTACTCTGATGTAGTAAAGAAGAAATTTAGCAAAATTTCTCTCTGTCCATAAAGATTTTAGGCTTTTAAGCTTAACTCTTCAGCAAAAACTATCAAATGCCTATTCTCCACTGCCTGTGACTAGACAGTTCCTTGATTCTGTCTAAGAGGTGGGGAGCCACAAGGGAACAAGTACTTAAAGAGACTCTAAAAGGCCCTATCTTTTCTGCACCCCCTTCGCCACCACCAGCTCTCCAGTTTATCCACTGCTCTTCTCACTCTTTCCACACCAGGAACACCAGCCTCTTAGTTTGTACTTTCAACACTCTACGTCCTCCCATCCAAAGGCCCTTGCATTTACGATTTCATCCTCTGGAAATGTTCTAGAAAAGTAATCCATACACATATAAATAGAATATGATACTAGAGGTTATGATAATAGATAGGATATGACTACCTTCAAGTCTCTGGTCAAATGTCACCACATCAGTGAGACCTTGATCATCCTATAAAAAACAGCTGTTGTGTATCCCCATGCAGGTGCACACATTAACCTACACATGCTCCATTCCATCTCTGATATAGTTTTCTCCATATGTTTGTTCCCGTCTGCCAAACAATATATCAATATTTGGGTATTGGTTTATTTTCGGTCTCTTCCCTAGGTAGAATGCAAATTCCGTGCAGGTAGAGTCATGATTTTTTCACTGCAGAACCTACAACAATCATTGGCACATAAGAGTCACTCAGTAAATATTTCTAGGGTGAAAAAAAGAAAGGTGATATATCCTTACCTTAGATTATCCACTGCACATTTTGGCATCCTTTGCATTACTTGCTCAAATGATCTTACACTCCAGTCATACGTACCTATTGGCAGTTCTTTAGGACCACCATTGCTCTGTATGCCCTCGTGTCTTTTTTAAAATTTTATTTTATTTTTTTAACATCTTTATTAGAGTATAATTGCTTTACAATGGTGTGTTAGTTTCTGCTTTATAACAAAGTGAATCAGCTATACATGTACATATATCCCCATATCTCGTCCCTCTTGCGTCTCCCTCCCACCCTCCCTATCCCACGCCTCTAGGTGGTCACAGGACATATATACACTCACTACCAAATGTGAAATAGATAGCTAGTGGGAAGCAGCCACGTAGCACAGGGAGATCAGCTCTGTGGTTTGTGCCCTCTTGCTTTTTAAATCTTGCTGTAGCCTCTGCCTAGAATGTTCACTTCTGAAACTTTTTGGTTGTCTTTCACACTTCTACATTTCCTTCAAAACACAAATCAGGTGTCCTGTTCTTAAAAAATATTTCATGATGAACTCATTCTTTCTCTGTGTCCTCCTTCCCACGCTGGCACCCTGTCCTGGCACTTATCTACTCATTATGTTATACTATTCTGTCCAGTTGAAACTCCTCCCAGCTTTACCAGAGACCACTTGAAAGCAGGGACTGCTTCTGACGTCAAAAGCACAATGCCCCAATGCCTGGCATATGACAGCTACTCATAAATGATCAATAAATGAACAACAACCCACCTTATTCATTTTTCTTATCGTAAGAAGCTGCTCTTCATTGCTTTAAACTTCTAAAATTGCCCTGAGGGATATAATAGTAATGAGTGTTCCTGAAAATCAAGAGAATGGACACTTATGATAAGTAGCTTGAAGATCAGCCAAGTGAAAACTGGAATAGCTCTCAAGGAAGAGGAGTGAGGCATTCAAGCTCCTTTAGGAGTAGCAAGTAGCAGTGATGCTGGTGTTCACACTGCCATGAAGAAAACCACTGCCATGTGAAGCTCCTAACACAAGTAAATATGTAGTATCTCTGAGGTATGTGATAGTATGTGAGAGTAGATCATGACAGAACTCTTCAGCAACCTTGTTTCTGGATTTTACCTCATCCAGCATCACTTGGTGTATGTTGAGGTAATGCACAAATTTTACTAGGTAATTAGTCTAGGAATTATTCCTCTAAGGTAGAAAGATGCTATCTTACTCCAATCATGTTGCTATAACAAAATACCACCAACTGGGTAGATTATAACAACAGCAATTATTGCTCACAGTTCTGGAGGCTGGGAAGTCCAAGACAGAGGTGCTAGCATGTTTGCCTTCTGATACCAGGAGGAAAGTGGAAAGTAGTCATGTATGTCCCTGCAGGTATTTGTAGGTTGTCTTCCACTCTGAGATTTCTCTGCTGCCTCCCCTCCCCTAAACAAGTGTCAGAGAGGATTGGAGCTCTATCTTCACAGCGCTTGCTGACTTTTCAAGAGAAACATTGTACAGATAGACCCACAGACATACTTAAATAGATATCCGCAGCTCTGTTGGATGTGTAGTATTTAGCTTCTTCGGTCTGTGTGTGAAACACTTCTAACATGCTTCCCCTCCTCCAATGCCCACAGGGCCACCAGTTTTCAGCCTGTTTTCTCTGTTCTGTTAAACACACCTCTTTTTCTAGCAGCTGAATGGGAAGGAGGACCCCCCTTTCAGTTGTCATCTTCCTCGAAACTGTTCACTCTAAACGAATTCTCACATTTCCCTTCTGAATCTATCTACCATCTCCCTCTATGTCCAAACTCCTCCTGATAGACAAATTTATTGAGCGCTTAAATGTATACCAGTTACCGTTTGTCAGTGGCATTTAACCCTCACAAATATTATCCACATTACACAGTTAAATACTGAGGCTTAGAGAAAGTAAGAAACTTGCCAAAAGTTGCACACTTAACAAG
This sequence comes from Mesoplodon densirostris, assembly GCF_025265405.1. Taxonomy (NCBI): domain Eukaryota; kingdom Metazoa; phylum Chordata; class Mammalia; order Artiodactyla; family Ziphiidae; genus Mesoplodon; species Mesoplodon densirostris. The sequence continues at coordinate 91,444 of NW_026778188.1, read as the reverse complement.
TGACATGTCCAGGATTCAGGCACAAAAGATTTGAGCCCAGAGGCCATGCTCTTAACCATGAAGTGAAACCCTCTACACAGGAAGAAGTTAACACCTGTTCAAGGGAAATGGAGGGTCCATACTAGCTCCCTTATTTATACCAGCTGCCCGAGGGGAAAGTTTAACAGAAAAGTGTTCCCATTTAATTTTTCTGTTTCTTTAACCATTGAATTAAATAATAACACGTCCTCCTTAAATGCAATCTCTCTTTGATTCAAGCTTTCTGATTATTTCAGAAACTTCAGTGAATAGTTTATATCTTCATAATTTTTTTCTTTAATTTCAGAACTTTGTGAGAAGGATAATGCTATTTTCTTTTAAGTGATTAGATAATTTTGTAATTTTCTATGCTAAAAAGTATACTTATACTATAGTATATATAAATTCTATGTATTTAGTGTGTACTTTTGTTAAAGCATTGTAAAATAACAACTGAATTGTACTCCAATAAATACATCGTTTTCCTCAACATTGACTTAATGTGCACTATAGTTCATATTTTTTTCTGATTAGTTCAGAATTATCAAATTAGAGAATTATCATTTTGAGACTGGTTTTTACTAACTCTAACTTCCATGTTCCTAATTTCCATGTTCCTAATGAATAAACTAAGCTTTATTTATCCTTAATATTTTCTGACCTCTTCACTTCAATTGAAATCTGGATTGTTTCAAATGATTCCCCTACCATCTCCACCACAAATTTAGCTTTCTCTTTCTCTAGTATAAGAAGAGCCAGCCTGCTTCTTACATTTATGCCACTTTCTGATTATTATTCTCTAATCTCTGTATTCCCCTAATTTTAACTTACTGTTAGGAAGTAAAGTTGGCCCTCTCTCTATTCAAACCACTCCTGTATCCTCCAGAACCAGTGCCTACTTCTACTTTCCTGAATGAGGTCAACTACACTTCACCAAGCTTAATGTTTTTTAATTTTAACTAATTAATTTTTTAAAAAATTAATTTTATTGAAGTATAGTTGATTTACAGTGTGTTAGTTTTAGGTGTACAGCAAAGTGATTCAGTTATACATATTCATATATCTATTCTTTTTCAGATTCTTTGCTCATATAGGTTCTCATAGACCAAGCTTACCAATTTTATAGTTTCATTGCCTGTCTTCATCTATGCCATGACCTCATTTCTCATTCACATCTCAAAATTAATCTTTCAGAACTCCATTGCAACAATGATCAGTGGTCCAATGAACTTGTATAAGATGACCAGAAGTTGAAGTATTGTAAGCATTAGTAATATAAAAGTCCAACTTCTGTCTGTTCTGCAAATGAATATATGTTTAATACTAAATATAGGTTTAGTACTAAAAGTTTCACCATGGTAGTGTGAGTCTTTCCAAAATTTATTACATTCCTATTATATGCCAAGCACTGACTTACTCTTTGATTTCATTTTCCCCCCAATTTTGTTTTCCAAACACAGAATGACAACTTGGTGGAAAAAACCCTGCGGTATATACCAAATACCAAGATGTGCATCCTCTGCCCATCCTCATTTCTGTATTCCCACTCATCCCATCGTAATTAGATTCTGCCACTTTTCTCCTGAGCCCTATAATAGTCTCATGTCTACTCACTTCCCATCTCTTTCCCGTCTTTTAATCTCAAATACAGTTCATAAATACAGAACGTCACCTGAATGATGTTCATAACTGATGGCTGCTTGCTTTCTTAAGAATGCTTAAAAGATGCAGTGTTGGAAGAGAAAGCTGTCACCACCTGCTGATTTGTGCCCAAAGTCTCAGAGGCTGAAACTTCTGCTTTCATAAATGGGGAGGTCCAGCACAGAAGTGAATTGAAGAAGTGCCATAAAAGAGCTTATGAGCCTTTTAAAGACTTCCCAGGAGATATACACACACACATACATGTACACAAGATGTTCAGTGTGATTTCAGAGAAATTCTCAGAGACCTCATATGTCTCGAACACTGGGTAAGACCTCTGCTTCCAGACATTCTAAAATTTACTCTTGAATAATGCAACCCAGAGAGTGGAGTACTTGGACCAAATTACTTATATCCCTTATAGTATTATTTCTGGCAAATTACCCCATCCGCTTTTGGCTTGCATAACACACAATTACAAGAGCTTCTTTTCTATCTATTGGTAGAGGTCCTCTTCCATCACATCCTGTATACAAAGACTATATAAGTGCACATAATGTCTTACATACTATTTCATAGGGTTAACAGATACTTGGTGTCCAATGTAGAATAACATGGACTATGGGCTAACAATGTTCTATAAAGAATAAAGTAGTTCTTTGTAAACTAGACTGTTTATATATTTCATACACACGCTTTGTTTCCCAGTTATTCTCTCTCATCACTTAATAAATTCTTTTGATGTCTTTTCTATATCATTTGTACAAAAGTGAAACAAAGCAAGATGTTTTTGATTGCTCCATACCTGGACAAAAGTGTTAGAATGGAAGCCTAGAGGCTTCTATGGTGGTAGCAGTCATAATGAAAATGAGAGAACCCCTAAATGGATGTGGTTTTCCTGCTTCAATTACCTGGAGATTGTTTTCCAGTGCTGACACCAGGATGTTCTGCATTTTGCTTTAGTGAAAGGAATGAGTGTTTCCTCTACAGTTTTAATTATAATTTTGTTTCCTCTAAAATGGCTATGTAATTTCATTGACCACTGAGTTAATGCAAAGTGAACTCCTTGGCCTGGCCCTCCAGGCACTCCAACTGTTCTAACCTATCCCTGCTGCTCCATCACCTCCCCTTCTCCTACACATGGGCCTGTGCTGCCATCAAACTGCACAAACCTCTCTTCTCTCAAGTGCTGGGGAGTTTTCTAATCTCTGTGTCACTTTTCATTCTGCTGATTATGTCAGGAATTGGATTTTCTTAGATGCGATGCATACTAAATCTACTTTACATGTATAACATGCTTATATAGTTAGTAAATTTGACAAAAAATTATTAAATGATACCTAATGATGACTACATTATAAAATCATATATATATGCTTTTTCATATATATTCATGTCTTTCAACACTAACCTCACCCTCTCCATTCTCATAATACTTAAAATATGCTTGCTTTATGTTTTCCAGGCCATTGCATGTGGTGCTCTCTTTGCCTGGACTTCTCTCCTTCCTCCGTTCTTCTACTTGCTACCACTTCCCCATGTAATGACCCGATTTGGAGAAGACTTGTTTCTGCTTCTCTTACGGGTTCCCTTAGTACCCTCTTCTAAGTTCTATTAATTCAGACTGCATTGTAACTCCCTGTTCATTGTCTTACTTGCTCATTGTGTCCCCAATGCCTATACAGCACCTAACGTTTGGAAAGTACTCAAATAAATGAAAGTTGGTGACATTGAAATACATGTATAACTGGTTTAGAAGAGTTAAATGATCATTGTTATTGAAAGTCATAAAGATACTTACACCTTTGACCCAGTAATCCAGGAGTCAAAAATTCACATGCTTTCAGGGTCAAGCAAGTAATCTAAATGTGCAATGTTGGCCTGGGGGAAGGCAATGGGAATACAGGTTACTGTACTTGCCTCACCTAAACACATTCAGATTTACACTTTTATAAATACTGTCAATACAAGCCAAACAAACCATAACCCCGGTCTCATTCAAAGAAACAATTCTGTAGAGGAAAAAAAATATTCATAATAATATTATTTGTGAATCTATCTGTAATCAGGAAAAAATGAAGACAAATAGCTAGTAATAGGAATCTGATTAAATTAAATATCGATTGTATCCATTAAATATCATGTATTCTTTAACATTAAAATAATCCCCCAATTGTAATATATGAAAAATGCTTTCGTTATTGGAAATGGTGAAGGAATAACACAAAACCCTGTGTTTGCTGTAATTGCAACCATGTAAAAATGTACATCCTTGTTTAAAACCAAAAGGATTATACAAAATGAAGATAACTATGTTAGGGTGCTCAAAATAGAAATGATTTTTGTCAAGTTCAGCATTTAATAATGCCGTCATTTTTCCAATCCTAGTCTCTGGAGAAAGCTTTGGCAATATCTCTTGGAGTCTTAGAAGATGATACCTAGCAAGCAGAACCAGGTGACTTTGGGTAAAAGCTGAAGAATATGAATTGTGGGCTGAGCTACAAATAACATTGTCATAGCACCCTCCAAAGATTTCATAGAAAAGGCATGACTTGGATTTCTCTCTTTTTTTTTTAAGGAAAATGACTAACAAGATCCCTTTTGAAACAGTTCCGATATAGTGCGGGATAAGATACAATAAGTTTGATAAAGAGTTTTGTCGAGAAATTGGGATAAACTGGCATAACCTTGAGATCAGAAGTGAGACTCCCTAGTGTAGCCTTAGCACATTATTTTGTGTGTGTATTGATTAGTTTTCAGTGACGTAACACTTATGTGATGCCAATCTGCCTTCCCTGCAGATAATATTTATTTAATAATAAAATATTAAGAACAATATAATAATTCTATAATGATAATAATGGTTATTGTTAGTAAAAAAGTTCAATTCTCCTTGTTAGGAGACATTTAATATATTTCTCTGATTCTTTATAAAGGCTTGATTATCTGTTCTCAGGGTTCTTCTGTGATACTATATATAACCTCCTGGAAACAGAGGACTGTGGAAATACTGATAGTATCAACGGAAATCATTGTAACTTCTTTGGAAAGGGCGTATTCCATCAGTCTCATTGCCTCATTTGTTAAGCTGAATCGCCATCCTCAGTGACAGATCTTTTCAGTGTCCAAACTTCCTGCAAGGATTTATGTTATTAACCCCATTCTGTTTGAGTTTAGATCAGGAGTGTCCCTTAGGTTATTTTAGGAACCCAGGTTTCCTGTAGTTTGCAAAAGCTGGCCCAGCCCACTGGCAGAAAATCGGCTTCTGATAGCATAGTCCTGTGGTAACAACTTTGGTATCTTGCACAGATAAGCAGCCTTGATATAGGTCCATGTGGTTAAGGAGGAAGACATTGTCAGTAATTACTTTTACGGGGGAAATTCTAGTTAGCAATTTTTTTCCAGTTCGAGGTAAACATGTAAATCTGGGCTTATCATAAATAGCAATATATCCAAAGTATCATTCTCAGACTACACACACATTTTTGACTCTAGCTTTCTGTGTAACGTTAGAAAAACAAAGAAACAAAAAAGCATAGTCAGATCACCTGTTACCTCAAAATAAGGAGCTGTGTGGCAGCATCAGGAAGCATAATGAGTTAAGCCAGAGTTAACAAGGAGCAGGGCTGAGTGTGAAACCCCTGCAGTTCAGGCCTGATCATTGAAACTGGCACCTGATTGCCCTTACAAGTAATACCTGTTCACTCAGTTCTTGAAACAATCAAATATATACCGTAAATATCATGGTTCTGCTAACACCTTTTGTATGTTTTCTGAAGCCACTGGTAGAACTAACCTTTTTAACCATCTGCTGAGGACAGAAGTCACGTTATAAGTCAAGTGGAACTTTGAGTTCTATTTCCATTTCTAAACATTTGACCACAAAATTAAACCTCAGATTCTTAAAGAAGAATTCAGTCTTCTGGGTAAGTGGGATCTGTCCACTCGTTCATTCAACAGTTACTGAGCTGCTGCTTCATGTAGAATGTACAAGTGGGTTAAAAGATGTTTGAGGAGATTACTGTCTCGTTAGCCATCCAACTAATGATCACTCATGCTGAAGTTTTGAATCAGAAAAATAAAAGAGTTGAACCAATATTTGTTAAATTTTGCACACAAATAGCCCTAGGGAGCACAGAAGGGAAGACTTTTTCCATTGAAAAAATGTATGACTTTTCTGAATAAATTAATATGTATCTTAATCATCTACGTTTCAAATGAGGAAAAGATTAATTTAACAGAATCATTCTGTAAAACCCCTACTGCTTTGAATCCTATGAAAACTTGTTGCTAATTTGAGGCTTTCAAATTTAAAGTCATAAGATAAGTTGAGCAGTCAATAACCTTGAAATTTAGGAAAGTGACTGACATGGACTAGCCAGAACGTTTTTTGCAGTAATTTGATTTATAACTCTGCCCTAATCACTCTTAAAAATCAGCTAGACAGTAAAAAGTTCTCTACCTTCAAACCTCTTGATGAAGTTTTGCAGATTAATCTGAATGGGTTGAAAGTTTGATGAAAGGATGGAGAGCATCTAAATTTAGTTTTTCTGGATAGCCACACACAAAAGAATGAGACTAGACCACTATCTTATACCATGCATAGATATCAACTCAAAATGGATTAGAGACTCCAATGTAAGATCTGAAACAATAAAACTCCTAGAAGAAAACATAGGCAGTATTCGCTTTGACTTTGGTTTTAGCAATATCTTTCTGCATATGCCTCCTCAGGCAAGGAGACAAAAGCGTAACTAAACAAATGGGACTATTATCAAACTAAAAAGCTTCTGTACAACAAAGGAAACATCAACAAAATGAAAACCTACCAAATGGGAGAAGATATTTACAAATCATGTATCTAATATCCAAAATAGATAAAGAATTCAAGCAACTCAACAACAAAAAAGCTAACAATCCAATTAAAAAACAAGCAGAGAAACTGAATAGATATTTTTCCAAAGAAGGTATATAGATGGCCAACAAGCATGTGAAAAATGTTCAACATCACTAATTATCAGGGAAATGTAAATCAAAACCACAGGGAGATATCACTTCACACCCATTAGAATGGCTATTATCAAAAAGACAAGAAATAAGTGCTGGAGAGGAAGTGAAGAAAAGGGAACCCTTGTGCACTTTTGGTGGGAATGTAAATTAGTGCAGCCACTATGGTAAATCACATGGAGATTCCTCAAAAAATTAAGACTAGAACTATCATATGATGTAGCTATTCCACTTGTGGGTGTTTATCCAAGGAATACAAAAACACTAATCTGAAAAGATATATGCACCCCTGTGTTCATCACAGCATTATTTAGAATAGACAAGATGTGGAGACAACCTAAGTGTTCACTGATGGATGAATGGATAAAGAAGATACACACACACTTACAATGGAATAATAGCCATAAAAAGATGAAATCTTGGCATTTGGGACAACATGGATGGACCTTGTGGGTATTAGGTTAAGTGAAATAAACCAGATGGAGAAAGACCAATACCATATGATTTAACTCATATGTGGCATATAAAAACAAGCAAAACAGAATGAATGAAGAAACCAAACTGAAACAAATAGATACAGAGAACAGAGTAGTGGTTAGCAGAGGAGAAGGGGGTGGAGGGAGGGCAAGATGGGTAAAGGGGGTCAACAATATGATGACAGTTGACAACTAACCTTTTGGTGGTGAGCACACTGTAGTTTATATAAATGTCAAAATATAATATTATACACATGAACCTTATGTGTTATAAACCCATGAAACTAAATAAATAAAAATTTAATAAATAAATTTACTTTCATTAACTTATGAAACAGCAACATACTTTGCCCAATTTACTTAGGTTCAGAATTTTCATTTGTACAGTTTGAACCAGAAGAAGTACCTTTTTATTGGTTTATTTTTTTCTAAAATTCTAGGACTAAATTGTTATTACAATGTCTTCACAAAATTATTAATAGAATGCCTCCATAATTATCTCACGTAAATATTTAGATATATAGCTATGCATTAGCTGAATTTTCTCTAACTCTTAAAATATTATTTCTAAAGGTATATTTCAGGTTAAGAAGGATTAAGCTGCAGAGATATAATGTTTAATGATATTTCTCAAGTGATAAGAACTTACTATCAGAAGCATGTAATGTATTAGTACCCTCATTATGGAGTTCAGATTCTCTCTTCAGCAGAAAATGCTCAGGGCATATGTGAGTGATGATAATTTTTTTTCTATGCCTATATTCCTATAGCATTTCTTATCATGATGTCATTGTGTAACTGCATTTAAAGTGGGCTCTTAGGGACTTCCCTGGTGGCACAGTGGTTAAGAATCCACCTGTCGGGGCTTCCCTGGTGGCACAGTGGTTGAGAGTCCGCCTGCCGATGCAGGGGACACGGGTTCGTGCCCCGGTCCGGGAAGATCCCACATGCCGGGGAGCGGCTGGGCCCGTGAGCCATGGCTGCTGAGCCTGCGCATCCGGAGCCTGTGCTCCACAACGGGAGAGGCCACAGCAGTGAGAGGCCCGCGTACAGCAAAAAAAAAAAAAAAAAAAAAAAAAGAATCCACCCGTCAATGCGGGGGACACAGGTTCGATCCCTGGTCCGGGAGGATCCCACATGCCGTGGAGCAACTAAGCCCATGCACCACAACTACTGAGCCCATGTGCCACAACTACTGAAGCCCACGTGCCTAGAGCCTGTGCTCTGCAACAAGAGAAGGCACCGCAATGAGGAGCCCGCGCGCCACAACGAACAGTAGCCCCCACTCCCCGCAACTAGAGAAAGTCCACGTACAGCTATGAAGACCCAACACAGCCCAAAATAAATAAATTTAAAGAAAAGATGATTCTTTAATCAATCAATCAATCAATCAATAAAGTGTGCTGTTAAGCATTTGCCAATTAAAGAAACTCAACATAAAGACCCAAAGACCCCATCTGAGTTTGCTAAATGATGCAGTGTTAATAAAACTGTGGCTCATTGGAATCTAGTGTGTTACAGGATTTTTTGCACACTTAGCTCTTCAACTGATTTGGTTTGGATTCTAGTCAAATTACTTGGTACCTTGGTTAAGTGGGCTTGTGAAAAATACCTGATATATACAACCACTTCCTATGGAGCTAATAGCTATGTGTTTGCTAAGTATTTTGTGAGAAGAAAAGATCAGAGAGCAAAGAAAGCTGGATTTCCTTAAAAGCACTGAACTGTAACATGTATGTAAAGACTGGGTAATTACTGGGCAGAAACAGGCCTGCCAGTAAAAGCCAAATATATGCAGCTCCCTTCTTCTGCTGAAAATCTGTCCTAGTTTCATGTTAAATTATATATTAAAAGAATACTGCATTTTTCTATAATGATGTTTTTATAATATAGAGGGTGTTTCTGACCAAAGACTCTACATCCACAATATATGATAAAAGCAAAGGTATAATGATAAAATATCATACTCAACTCATTTAAGTAGTAAAGTATATTCTAAACCTCATAATGGACAAATACAGTCACTGTGAGGTGGTTCTATAAGTCTCTAATATATTTTGAAAAGGTATATATCATGTTCAAACCAATTTCTACTATATCTTAAATTATAACTATATAAAATGAACACATTAACTTTAATGACCACTTATTTACACTAATATAAGTCTGTTCCCCAACAAGAAAGATGTACATATGTATATGGTTGTTTGTATGAGTTAGATAACTGGCATCTTTTAAAAAATTGTTCAAGAAAGTTTGAAGGAATGAGTTTTCATGTAGCATGAGGAGGTAATCAAAATCATTCTCCCATATTTCCTTAATTCTAAGGTGCCATATGTTGTATATGTCCTTAAGTTAGTGAAACTTTTTTTGGAAAGAAATAGCAAGTACACCCGATGCGCACATTAGAAGGAAAATTCTGGTTTTATAAATTTTATAATGAAAAAAAGAAAATGGAGTACATATTTTTATTTACCTTAGAATTAAATTTGAATTTAAGCTTAATTTCTACAGTAACCTTTAGAAATTTTTATTATGCATTCTTTCTTGATGATAATTTGTAATTTGCTATGATTGATTTAGAATTTCCAAATTTCCATCCATTTTTAGAATTCAAAATTTTGGCTAAAACCATCAATTATTGGAAATCCTCTCAATGTAGACTGTGCATGAGGCCAGTACCTGAGCTGATCCTCTAGGGAGCTTCATGGAGAGTATAATAAGGGGAGCCCTTGTTGAGTAATTTATAGTTGATTAACATCATCACGAATTGCTCCCAACTTTATTCATGATTCTGAACACTTGAGATAATTGAAATACCAAAAGAACGAGTATAAAGCTATTAGGACGAGTGGATACTTGAGCCTACTCACAGTCTCTTGGAGGCAGAGGCTCATTTTGTGCATAAGTGTAAAGAAATTTATTTTTGGAAAAATAATTCTAGTTCCAGTTAGAAGATGGTGAACTCAGAGATTTCATTTATCACTGCTCAAAGTGTTTAGAGCCATTGAAAACATTTCCCCCTAGACATTGACATGATGGACTTATTTTAATCAGCAATTACAAAAGTTGACCAAGTGCCAGGCATCAGTGAGTAGATTATTGGGCAAAAATCAGTTTTTTCCCCTTGTACAAAACCTGGATGCATCCTGTCCAAGGACAGACTTAAACAGGCAAGGGAAAGTTTATTGAAAACGATTGCAGTTGGAGAGAGAGATTGGACTAAACTCTGCTGAAACACAAGGTGGGACAGTTTATCAATTCTGGAGTGAGCTAGTGGACTGGTACTGGAGGACATTAGGAGGAGACTGGTTAATGTGATTAGGCCATCTGTGTTTGCTAATCAGCACTTATTGAAGTTAGACTCTTGCCCTCCCACAGAGAATGCGGTGCTATCTTTCTTGATGATTACATTTCGAAAAATGGCTCCCATGTCCGTGAGAAAGACATTCCTGGGTTGTAAATCTGGCAAGATTACTAGAAGAAGATTTACGTGTCAAAGGGGTGAAAAAAGAATTTGCATGTTTTTTAGAGTAAATGTTCTAAATAAGGGGAGGTCAAGGGCCTATAAGTCAGGAAGAAACCTGTCTAAAGTTTTATTAAGCTGAAAGGAATGTGAAGGCTGTCTTGGTCAATCTAAACCTTGAACACAGGTAAAGATGTTTGCCAACTCTAGAGAAAAGCCTACAAGTACGGCAAGCTCCTTTACCTTTAATCTCCCATCCTCCCTAATCTGATTTAGATATTTCCCTTGTGTTGTCACAGGCTTACCAATATCACAGAATTTATCAGGTCAAATTGCAATTTTTTGTCTGTTTACTACTCTTGACACTAGACTGTAAGGTACCTGAGAACAGGGATCCTGTTTACATTTGTAACCACAGGACCTACTGTAATTCCCCTTACCTCAATTAATGCCTGCTAAAATAAACTGAATTCTAAAAAAATAACAGAAAAGTAGCTGAGATAGGAAATAAGAATGTGGGGATTACAAAAAAATTAAGAGCCTTTAGTTTAGTAAAATGAAGATGGTAAGGGAATATGATCAGAAGCCATATATTCCTAGAAGGTATGAAATTTTCTAGTAAATCCTAGAAAACTAGAAGTTGGCCACACCCAGTGGAGATAGGAAAGAGGGCTCACATTTAATGTACACTATATGGTAGACACTATGTTAGCATATCAAATTTAATCCTTTATCTGTGAAGAAAGCACTGCAAACCCTATTTTATAAGTAAGAAAACTGATACCTGGAGTGGCCATATACCACCTACAGAACAGTGAACCAAGATTTAACCACTCACCTTTATGGCCCCAAAGCTGTTAAATTTGGCTGCCTTAAACATAAATTATAATAGTTTAAGTTTAGGAGAGAAACATGATCAATACTTTTAACTTTGCATATGAGATGATATCCCTAAGAAGGGATCACCCTCAAAATATAAATAGAATCAATAAGTATCAGATGTGTCTTTAAATACTAGAGACAAGCAAGGTTGTAAAGAAAACTGGTGATGTTTGGGGGTACCTTGCAAAACTTTTGAAGGTGGTGTCACCACAAGGAGACTCTGTCTCTTGGTAGCACCATCAGCTCTGCTTCTGGATTGGATGGATTTTGAGATGACATTAGAAGTGCTCTTCTCTTAGAGTTAGGACATTCTCGGATTCTTTAGTAATGAAATACCTTTGATTCTTTGCTTTATCACCAAAAAAGATGGTTTAAAGGAACAACCTTTTTGTTTTTCCAGATACACACTGGGAATGCTATTTACTAACTCTCACTACATGCTAGAGATATGATGGTAGTCCCCTTATATATCGCAGTATACCGTACAGAAAATATTAAGGCTACTGGCATCAGTCCCATATGGTTAAATAAGCTATTTAAAGGAGGATATTCCTGAACTGGAGAGGGATGTCTGGGACAAGAGCAAGCAGGATGAGGATTTAATCAACAATTTAGTTTTCTCTGGAAGCCTGATAAAATTCAAATACCCATGTCTCGCTTACATGGGACTTATTTTTCAACATAATATGGCTTGACAATTTTTCTTAAGAATTTGGGATGAGAAGGAAAAACATAATAATTTAATCTAGTCAATAAGAGGAATATTGATGTTCCTCATATTTCTTTGAAGTCCTTTGGTAAATTTCTTGACTTGTCATCTGACTGACTTTTACCCTTTTCTAGAAAAAAAGCATACCGGGAGGAAGTAAGACCTAGTGCTTTTTAGTGTACTCTTGGCATTCTTCCAACTCTTCTGGAAAACATCATTCTTTCACTTATATTCCTGTCGAACTGTAAGTTGAAATGAAGAACCCTCTTACCCAGCCTCTTACACGAAAGTATCACGATATTCTTTAAAAGACCCTATCCAAACAGACACATTTTAAATAATTATTAGTTCATCATCATGACCCAACAAGACTGCAGGGTTGCTTAGCAACAGAATCAGGCACTCTTAAGAGGAACATGCGTGGGAACAATGGTGAAAAGTGATGGAGATCTTACAAAGGCAAATTCTTTGAATTAAATCTTTGTGAAAAGACATCACGGGGAAAATGAGTTTTTTAACCTAAGAATTGTTTCCTGAGATTGATACATTATTTCATAGCTAAACATCAACCACTTTCCATAGAATAGATAGAACAATGGAACTTTTAGTCTTTACATAATTTAGGGCACTGACAAATCATTATTTATCAGTGTTAGCTTGAAAGTGAATAATATTTCTGTGTTGTCCCATTATCTTTAAAACTGTATAGATACATAAAGAAAGGAAGTTACATACAAAAATAAATACTGAAAATGTATTTGATTAATGATGTTCTATTTTTATGTCATACATAGACTATAAAAAATTGTATTCTTTTAAATTTGAACAAGATATAAGTATATATATATATATATATATATATATATATATATATATATATATATACATACATACATACATACATACATACACACACACAAACATGCATTATCTATCTAATTCCCATTTCCAGTGGAAAAAGAAAAGAAAAGAAAAAGCCTGCAAAGCATTGTCTCTTTGGGAGTCCTAGATTGACTAATTTTTGACTAGTTTGACTGAATGGGCTGATTTTATACTACAATACCTGTAAAGGCACTAACTTGCTTCTATCAGTAAATGGAAGAAAATCCAGTACATATGGGCTCTGTTGATGCAATATGTAAACACCCAGCAAGTTCAAAGAGTAAGCTCAACATCCTGGCAGAAGACCTCAACTTTGACCCTAGTCCCATCTCTGGCTTGGACAATTCACTTAACCACCATAGACCTCATATTCCTCATCTATAAAAGGAGGCCTCCAAGATTATTTTCAGCTCTAAAATTCCTAAAGTTCATGTCCATCAACTCTAAGTAGCATCATTCTTTTTTTCTCACAGAAGAATTGTTTGTTTTACTGCATTGGTTATTTGACTACTGTCTTTATGTAAATACTAGAAGTAGCAGGCTTGTTCACCAATACATTCAGGTATCAGGCAGAAAATTTTCAATACTGGGTTTTTGTTTGTTTCTTTCTTCATGGCTGATTGCATGTTGCAGAGCTGATTTTTAGTTTCTGGAAGTTAAAAACATGCAGGTGTAGATATAATATGCTGCAGCCATTTATATCACCAGCCATAATGTTTTAAAACAACTGGCTTTTTTGCATAGTCTTTAGAAGAGGGTTAGATGAGCACTTCTGTTTTCCTTTTCTTGAGAAGTTTTATAAAAACACCAAAAGGTCATCTTTAAACTGTCAGACAAGATTAACAACAAAATCTTGGAAGACAGCCAGTCCACCAAGGAAACAAACCCAAAGGACTCTTTACAGATGCAAATCTTAAATAAGCAACAGAACCTGAGAGTGGGGTGAGGGCAGGGGAGAGAAATACTTTGTAGCAAAGAAATACATTCAAGAGATGCCTCGTGGCCTTGAACTGTTGGAAAGGAGTAGCAGTAAACAAACCTGGCCCCCAGCAATTGCTAAAGGGCACATTCATTAGGAAGTTGGAAGCAAGAAGTCTAAGATCATGAGTCAGAGAAGCAGAATCATGAGCCACACCCACACTGGGTTCTATATGCTATTGTTAAAACAAAGAGAAGTTGATGTAAATATTTTAATTGCAAGGAATTGAAAAAGTGGTTATTAATCCCACTAGTTGATGCCAGGCCAGGTTTCTGATTATACAACTGAGGATGTAGCTCTATAGTCCTGACAGCTGGGTAGTAGAGAAGATGCAGTTTTCTTCCCACAAAAATACCACTTCTCCTACTAACACTTCTAAAGGGAGAGAAAGCCTTTAACAGAGAACACATTAAAGGATAGTCACAGTTATTTAAAACCAGAAACTTAAATATTGATGGAAGAAGCAAGTAGGTTTAGGAAGAGAGCAAGCTACAGAAATTGATAAAAGCTTTGCACTTTTAGTTGAAATTTTTAAAATTATAAACAGAAATGGAGAATTCTCTGCCATTTGTATTTTATCCAGTATTCAACTAAGTGGCCTATTAGTTTAGTAGGATGAAAAGTATCTTGCTGGCAAATGTGGAAACTAATACTGAAACAAAACTATAAGGCAGAGACATATTTTTGTAGCAAAGGATTTCACCAGCGCTGTCAGGGTTGACACAAGAATCATATTATAGGGGCTTCCCTGGTGGCGCAGTGGTTGAGAGTCCGCCTGCCAATGCAGGGGACACGGGTTCGAGCCCTGGCCTGGGCAGATCCCATATGCCAGGGAGCAACTAAACCCGTGCGCCACAAGTACTGAGCCTGCGCTCTAGAGACCGTGAACCACAACTACTGAGCCCATGTGCTGCAACTACGGAGGCCCACGCGCCTACAGCCCGTGCTCCACAATGAGAGAGGCCACTGAAATGAGAGGCCTGTGCACTGCAACCAAGAGTAGCCCCCGTTTTCCGCAACTAGAGAAAGCCCACGCGCAGCAACGAACACCCAACACAGCCAAAAATAAATAAATTAAATAAATACATTTAAAAAAGAAACTGTCAAGGTTATCAAAAACAAGAAAAGCCTGAGAAACCACCACAGCCCAGAGGAGCCTAAGGGGGCTTGATAACTAAATGTAATGTGGTGTCCTGGATGGAAGCCTGAAATGGAATTAAGGACACTAGGCAAAAGCCAAGGAAATCTGAATAAAGTACAGACTCTGGTTAATATTATTGTATTAATATTGGCTCGTTAATTGTAAAAAAGCTACCACACTAGTGTACGGTGTCAATAATAGAGGAAATTGGGAATGAGATATATAAGAACTCTGTATTATCCCCTTAATTTTTCTGTATATCTAAAACCATTCTAAAATAGATATAGTCTATTAGATAAAACAAAAAAGGTAATGATGAGTTGATTGTAACATCAGACTAGTGATACTTTGAGATAACTATAAAAACTGCCTTAGGAAATTGTCTGTGGTATCTGCTGGGGATATAGTCACAGGTACTCCTAATATTATTGTGGTTTGTTGTCTGCATTTAGATTTAAAGGACATGCTAAATACTAAATTGCAGCTAGAGGTTAGTGAAATTAAAGATGTAATATTCCCATCCAGATTCCACATACACTTTGATACATATTAAGAATCCCCTGCTCTTTGGTGAGGTCTAATTTTATGAAAGTGAAACTCAGAGAGATGAATTAGGTTGTTCCAGCTTTTAAAAAGCCCGCATTCTAGGGTCAAGAATTCTTACTGAGCCTTGTTGAAACTGTTTGCTACACTACCCCCTAATTTTGGAACTGCTAAACAGAGAGTTGGGAACTCTTCCTAGATTAAAAGTACTGCCTTGGCCTTGTGCAATTATACTGTTTAGGTTGCTGGACAAATCCAAAGATAAAACTGGCCTGGACCTAGTGATGGGCAATTCCAAAAGCAAGCTGAATGTGAGAAGTTCACTCACAGAGAACCCTAGTGTCAAAAAGCCTCTCTACTTGGGAATGGCTGAACACCGGGAAAATAAGCCCTGGTTCAGCTGTAAAGAGAGCACATCCTTGGCCTTTTTTCCCCCTTAAGTCCGGAAACTGATGATCTGGTCAGCTTAGGAGAGGGAGGGAGGGAAGGAGGGAGGGAGGAAAATGAGAGAGAGAGAGAAACCTGTTAATAGGTGGTGCCAATTTAAAGAGAGAAGGAAAGGGTTTCTTATATACGTATATGCTAATATTATTCCTAAAGCCAATTCTGATAAATCCTTCGGGAAAGAAAGAGATGCAGCCACCTGTTAATGTGGCTTCAGCTTCTTTGTTTCCAACTGTTACAGCGGTCACCAGACCAGCCATTCCACTTGGGGCGGGGCCAGGGGGTTAGAGGGGGAACATCTGTCCACTAAGGACACTACTGAACAGCAACAAAATCTTGGGGCGACCCCTCTCTCTTTCCTCGAGTGCTTTCGCTAGCCGGTCCTACTTCCCCACTCCTTTGGGAGTTTCCTGTTCCATTACGTAGGCAAGAGGGCGGGCGAGAGGTCCCAGCTTTCCTAATTGTGAGTGGTTTGGCTGGGTGTGTACGTGCGAGTAACTGTGTGTGTGTGTGTGTGTGTGTGTGTGTTGAGGGAAAGTGGAGCTTGCTACAGGGGCTTAGAAAAACTAGTCGCCAATTTAAAATATTTTCGGAGTGTTTGAATGATATCTTCAAAGCTAATCCCACTCTCAAACTCAGCGAAATGAACAATACAGATAAGGAAGATGAAGAGGGTGGAAAACCCACACAGCGGAATGGAGCTGTCCATGCCGCGGGAGTGACAGGGGAGCGCTCAGAGGTAAGGCGCTCTGCAGAGAAAGTCACTCTGGCTCTTCTCTCTCGGTCCACCAGCCGGCGACGCTTCTTCTGTAAAAGCATTCCTAGAAAATAACCCTACAACCGGGAAGGGTAGCGATCTTTGAGCGCAGTTTCCAGGAGCTGGTCCCCGCAGCAGGGAGAGGCCCCTCTCCCCCCGCGGCTGGCGCGGAATGTGGCGATCCGGCCCGGCGCGGGGGATGACTTCCTGCGGCCGGAGCTCGGCGGCGGGAGCGGCGGGAGCAGCTGCTGCAGCTGGCAGGTGGGGTGGGGGCCGGCCGAACTGACCAAGCACAGACCCGGCGCGGCGGCACTGCGGCCCCGGGGCAGCCGGCGCGGGGACATGCGCTGATTCGATCCCTCCGGAGAAGGTAAGCAGCCCGGCTATTATTAGCCTCGGCCACACTGCGCGGTGCTTTCTGCTTGGTTAGTAATGGGGTTTGTAATACAGAGGGAAGAAGGGGAATATCCCTGCCGCCTTCTGCAATGGGAAAAAGAGCAGCAACTGGAATTGAAATATTAATCAGCCAAGTGCTTGAGATTATTGGAGGAGCGGTGTTACTGGGCAAACAAAGAAGGCGGTCAGCCTCTGTAATCTTAAGATAATCAACCATTGCTGTGCCACACTCGCTTCGATATTGAAGAGGATTCCGAATGTAAAATAATTTGAGTTTCACTTTTACGTTGCTACCTTCAACCTTCGCTTGGTTAATTTCTGGTTTGCGAGCAGCAGGTTCTTGTCAGCAGCCTAGAGAAGTAATCGGAAATCTTCCCTCTCCTTTTGCCTTCCTCAGTCTTCTCCCTTTCCAGTTATTAGAATGGGTCTGCACATTTCAACGTCAAACACCCACTTCAATACTGAACCTTTAGAAAGAATCTCAAATTAGAGGAGAAACTTACCTCCTGGAGTTCAGCTTGGGTTGAGCAGCACTTGTCCCCACTTCTCCCTTCATTTACCATCTTCTCTTGTCAATCATTTCATTGATTCCCCCACCCCCCACCCCGGGGATGCTGTGCTCATTAACAAGCCAGCTCTTGTCAGCTCCTGTCCACCACCTCTGTTCCCTGACTGATTTTTCAAGGACCCAGAAAGGACATGGCCTTATACCATGTTTGGACTATTATCTGTGTCCTTCCCCAAAATGCATGGCATGAAAAATCCTTTCAACCCAGTACCAACATGGTTTCCGATAACTCCCTTCATTGTAGTCACTGCAGCTACCAGATGGGTTTCGAGGACAGCAGAATCTGTTGGGGTGTGAGAAAGAGGGCTATACCTACATATTTTGCTCCACGTGCCTAAGAATAGGTGGAAGTAGAAATGCAAATGTCAGTCTGTCCCGTTTTTCTTGAAGCTTTTTTAGTCCAGCTAGGTTGTGAGACACCTAGCTGGGTAGGGTATGGGGCAAGTCCTCCTGCAAAAGCAAGCAGTGTGTTTGTCCTAGGATTCCCCCAATAACCTCAAAAGAGATTCCAGAGAGGCTTTTCCCACAGGCAGTCAGAAAGCCAGGGGAGGTGGCCAAGGTAAACCTCAGGTTATTTGGGCATCCTCAAGTTAGTCTCCCCTTTTAGGGGTTCTGACCTAGGATTTCCCCACAAACGCTTTGCTGCTGAGCTCAAGTGCCGATTCTTGTTGCCCACCTAGGGATGTACAATTGAATGATATTCTGTGAAATGGTGAAGATTGCTATGGTGGGGATTACAAATGTGCCACTTCACCAACAGAGAACAGTTGCAATAAGCCAGACTGTGTGGTGTCTGTGTGCCAATATTCCATTTAAAAAGAGATTTGTTATCTTTAAATCTGAAATTAAAGAGACAGTTTGACTCAAAAGGCCATGGATTTTATTTTAACAAATTAAAATAGGAGACCAATGAAAAAGAGGTCCAGGGTTTATAGCTAACCTTCTTACCTTCTTTTTTAAATATTGCTTTAGAACAAGATACTGGTTCTGAAAAATCATGTTACTTCTATTATATATCGTTCTTGTTTTTCTGATTACAAATTCTCTATTTATAGATACACTTTGGAAAGAGTTGAGTTGGTTTCTTTGTCTCTATCTTCAGTATATGAGGCAGAAGGAGTGGAGGGGGGTGGGCAAATCCCACTCCAAATGGCCCCCTCAGAGAACTGTTCCCCGGACCATGCAAACCTCTGGACCGATATTGTTTTGGCTGGTTGTTATTATTATCTTTAAATGCGGTTTGGGTTTGAAATATTAAATTTTCAATATTCTAAAATTTTGGCTCAGGCACACCAACTAGAAGAGAGAACAAAGAACAAGAAGAGCAAAACTATTTTCCACCTTTCTTACCTAATTGTAAAATATTTAATTATATGAATAATTATTCTGAATAATAAGTGAAAAACATATTAAAATAATAATTCATTTTTTAGAAAGTAGCCCAAGGTTTATGAAATACAGGTGAGTGCAATTGATCTTAAGTACAGTAAAAATTTCTGTAATTTTGAAAGGTGTTTTTATGTTGAGTATTAGTACATGAAAATATGCTAATGATGGTTAGAAATTGAAATGTCTGTTACTTTGTTTCTGAAGAAGCTGAGTTCTTTGGCAAGAAATGGGTCAGGATTAGGGGACTGGAGCCGCCAAAGCCGGCATCATACCTGCCAGTGATTGTATAGGTGAGATGAATGCATGAAGTTATGGATTAGGGTTGGAGAAGCCTTCTGGGGAAGAAAGAAAACAAGATAGAAAATAGAATTTGTTATTTTAGTGCAACTAAGATAATTAAATTTAAGGTATTTCTGAATTTGGACTTCGTTATATTTAAACAATTTCTGAGGAAAGTTTCTAAATTCCAAGCCCTAGGTAGAAGTAGTTGTATGGTTTCCTAACCGAAACTAATTTATGACTCTATTTCCTTTGTTAAAAACGTTTCCCAGAGAAAGGAAAAATTAATTGCCCCGTGTTAAGAAGGAGTAATACCAAATAGAAGGATGTATTCTATTAGTTGCTAAATGAACTGTAGGAACTTTTTTGTAGATATGACAAGATAGAATTGAAATCAATCTGTTGCTTTCCAATCACGTAAAGAAAAACATTTAGTCTGGTGGGTGGTCAGTGTTATCAGTAATTTAAGACTTGAGTACCCACTTAGGATTCACAAAGTTGCCCTCTCTTTACAAAAGGCATTTTCTGGTGCTGCATTACTGCCATTAGCTACAATTGAAATAGACTTATCCTGAGATTTTGAAAAACAGAAAAAGAAATAGTAGGATTAATAAGGCTTTGCCTCCACTGAGAATGGGTAGAAAAAGTGCTATTTTGAAAGTTATCAATGGCCTCTTAATTGCCAGATTTCTGCGCTGTTTCAACCTGCTCTTTATGTCTTTATTTTTAAGCTCTCTTCTAAGTTCTTTTTTAAAAATTTCACTGCTTAGTGTTTTATTCACTAAAATAGCATTTTTAATTGAAGTATAGTTGATGTGTAATATTATATAAGTTACAGGTGTAAAATATAGTGACTCACGATTCTTAAAGGTTATACTCCATTTATAGTTATAAAATATTGACTATATTTTCTGTGCTATGCAGTATATCCTTATAGCTCATTTTATAATAATAGTTTGTACCTCCTAGTCTCCTATCCCTATATTGTTCTTTTTTTAAAAATTAAATACTTGTGTTCAAAAGTATTATTAATAAGTAATACATAAAGAGATATCTCTTTATCTAGTTTCTCACTAATCCCCTTAAATTACCTCATGACCAGCCTAGAACAAGTGCTGTTTATTTCTAGTTTGTGCCTCATGATATCACGACTATATGTCTTCATTTGTTCCTTTCACTCACCCTGCTACACGTTGAAACCTTGCTCACAGCATACACTGCCTCTTCCATGAACCCTTCCCCATACCCACCTTCCTTCTCATTTCAGATGTGTTTCTCCCTTGTCTAAATGCCTGTGGCACTTTCTATTTTGGTCTATCCTTTAGTTTGAACATGATTTGCTGTTGTAAAATAACCCTAGGGAGCAGAGTCTTTGACTAACAACTTTTTATTACCTGAAACTCATAATACAGTGCCTAGCTATGTATATGCAAAGTAGATGTTCAGCAATTTGATTTTAGTGAAGAAATTAGCTATTATTTTCCAGGGGTGTATATCCACCTACTCTAATATCCAAGTTAGGCTCTAAATAGTGTGTGCAGGTACATTTTAGTTTAAAATCCCTATATAATAATATAGTGAAAGTACATTCAAACAGTTATATTCAACAAAAGTTATTGTGAGCTTACATGCCCTTAAGTGGATATTGGCTCATCCGTATCAAAAAGCATAGTAAGCATTACAAAAGAAAACTTTAAAGAAGACATTGTACCAGCTTTCAGTATGCTTTCATTCTACTGAAAACAAGTAAGCAGGGGAAGATGTCTTGCATAAATAAGTACTAGTCTTAAAGCGCTCTGCTAGGTACTTTCATCTGTGGTGTATAATTTCATCCTTCTACTATATGCTAATTTTACACTGAGACTCAGAGATCTTACCTAAATGGCAGAGATTCTTTCCACATTCACATGCTGTTCTTTGAAGTGTTAACGAGTGAAGGAAAACTATAAAAACATAATCAGAGTAGTTTAAAATGGTTTTGTGGTCAGGCTTTCCAGTGCTTTTTAAACTTTTGGGTCTTAACATCCCCTTTAATAATTCAATAAAGGCTATGCGTCCACTCCCCAAGTACATACACAACACACACACATAGAATTTTGCCTGTAATTGCAGGTGTTCGCGGACCTAATAAAGCCCTCCTTTGCAAATGCTTTAAGGACATCTACGCTGGACTCAGTTTTTCTTTTTGCTTGTTGTATGCTTAATATTTATTTTTGTACCTATTAAAATTAAACAAATTGTTATCTGTTATAGATTGAGATATAAACCTAAGCAGCTTCGTACTTTACAACTTTTCTTTTTGCATTTTTGTATTCTGTCCTCTCTCACACAAACACACAAATTTATATAAATGAGATCAAATAATACTTTTCTGTGAAGAGAATGCTTAGAATTTATTCTTAACGATTTTTCTATATATCACACGTCAGTGTTAGCTGTAGTCATCATGTTGTACATGATGTCCATAGTATGTATTTATCTTACAATTGGAAGCTTGTACCTTTGACCATCTTCCTCCAATTTCCCCTCCCCTGACCCTCTGTCTCCTGTAACCACAGGTCTGACCTCTTTTTCTATGATTGTTTTCTTTTTTTTTAGGTTCCACATATAAGTGAGATCATATAGTGTTTGCCTTTCTTTCTCTGACTTATTTAACTTAGCATAAAGCCTTCAAGGTCCATTTCTGTTGTCTCAAATGGTAGCATTTCTTTGTTTTCTTACAGGTGAATAATATTTCAGTGTGTGTGTGTGTGTGTGTGTGTATACATATAATACGTATATATCTATAAATATATAAAACAACCTCTTTACCCATTTGTCCATCAATGGGCACTTAGATTGTTTCCATGTCTTGGCTATTATAAATAATGCTGCTATGAACATGGGGGTGCAGATATCTTTTTGAGTTAGTGTTTTCATTTTCTTTGGATATATTCCCAGAAGTGGAGTTGCTAGATATATGTAGTTCTAGTCTTAATTTTTGAGGATCCTCCATACTGTTTTCCATACTGGCTTTACCAATCTACAATCCCACCAACAGCACAAGGGTTCCCTTTTCTCCACATCCTCACGAGCATTTGTTATCTCTTGACATTTTTTTTTTTTTTTTTTTGCTGTACGCGGGCCTCTCACTGCTGTGGGCTCTCCCGTTGCGGAGCACAGGCTCCGGACACACAGGCTCCGCGGCCATGGCTCGCGGGCCCAGCCGCTCCGCGGCATGTGGGATCTTCCGGGATCGGGGCACGAACCCGTGTCCCCTGCATCGGCAGGCGGACTCTCAACCACTGCGCCACCAGGGAAGCCCTCTCTTGACATTTTTGAGGATGACTGTTCTAACAGGTGTGAGGTAATATCTCAATGTGGTTTTAATGTGCATTTCCCTAATGACTAGTGGTATTGAGCACCTTTTCATGTACCTGTTGGCTTTTCGTGTGTCTTCTTTGGAGGAATGTCTATTCGGGTCCTTTGCTCACTTTTTTAATTGGGTAATTTTTTTTTTTTGCTATTGATTTGTATGAATTTTTAATTTATTTTGGATATTAACCCTTATCAGATATATGGTTTACAAATATGTTTTTTTGCATTCTATAGGTTGTCTTTTCAATCACTTTGTTGATTTGTTTTTGTTTTCGTTTGCTGTGCAGAAGCTTTTTAGTTTGATGTAGTTCCATTTGTTTATTTTTTATTTTGTTGTTTGTGTTTTCAGTGTCATATCCAAAAAGTCATTACCAAACCCATGTAATGAGCTTTATTCCTATGTTTTCTTCTGGCAGTTGCATAGTTTCAGGTCTTACATTTGAGTCTTTAATCCAATTCAAGTTAGTTTTGTGTATAAGATATTGGTCCAATTTCATTCTTTTACATGTGAATATCCAATTATCCCAGGGTTCCCTTGTATGTAACTTCTCTCTTTTCTCTTGCTGGTCTTAAAATTCTTTCTTTGTTTTCGACTTTTGATGATTTAATTGCAATGTGTCTCAGAGTAGCCCTATTTGAGTTCAACCTATTTGGGCTTGTTTGGACTTCATGGATATGGATGTCCATTTCTCATCCTAGGTTTGGGAAGGTTTCATCCATTATTGCTTTAAATATACTTTTTTCCCCTTTCTCTCTCTCTTTTCTTCTTCTGGAATTCCCATACATGAACATTGTTTACTTTATTGTGTCCCATAATTTCCATAGGCTTTCTTCACTCTTTTTATTCTTTTCCTTTTTGTTCCTTTCACTGGGTAATTTCTAAAGTCCTGTCCTCCAGTCTGCTGATTCTTTCTTCTGCATGGTCGATTCTACCTTTGAAACTTTCTATTGAATTCTTCAGTTCAGTTATTGTATTTTTAAAATCTAGTGTTCCTGTTTCTTTGATGTTGCTACTTCCTTGTCAAACTTCTTGTCTTGTTCATGCATTGTTTTCCAAATTTCACTTAGCTGTCTGTGCTTTCTTATAGTTCATGAAACTTCCTTAGGAGGATTATTCTGAATTCTTTGACAGTTCATAGATATTCTCTTTTTTTTTTTTTTTTTTTTTTTTTTTTTGCGCTGTGTGGGCCTCTCACTGTTGTGGCCTCTCCCATTGCGGAGCACAGGCTCCGGACGTGCAGGCTCAGCAGCCATGGCTCATGGGCCCAGCCCACTCTGCGGCATGTGGGATCCTCCCGGACCGGGGCACGAACCCGCATCCCCTGCATCGGCAGGCGGACTCTCAACCACTGCGCCACCAGGGAAGCCCAGATCTTCATTTTTTTAAGGTCAGTTATTGGAGTTTTATTACTTTCCTTTGGTGGTGTCCTATTTGCCTAATTTTTGTGATCCTTGATTCCTTACATTGGTATCTGCATATCTGAATAATTGGGCTCTTCCACCAGACTTAACTGGGTATTATATTCAGTAGTAGTAGTACATGGGGCTATGAATTAGTTTCCTGGCAGAGAATCAGAGCTTGTATAGGACCTGGCTCTGGACAGGACTCAGAGCCTGTATAGTTCATTGTTTGGAAACCCAAATCAGGCCAGAGTGTGCACTTAATTCCCTGGTCAGGTGAGGGCAGTGGTTTTGCCCTGCAGAAGGGGGAGGCCACAGGCTGTGCTGTCTGTTCAAGTGCCACTGTATCTAGGGCTGTTTAATGGGCTGTACAGCTTCCCATGTTCTCTGGTTAGGTTCCCCAGTTGGACGTGCTGAAGGCTGTATTCAGTGATGAGTAGGGCTATGAATTAGATTTCCTGCCTGGGTGCAGCAGGAGAAGCAGCTCTAAAGCCAGTAAAGCTCTTTGTTGTCTTAACTCAAGCTGATCCACACTCCACGTTCTGTGGCTGAACAAGGCCACTGGCTTGGCTTTGCAGACTATGAGCTCTGTCTACCCTTCTCTAGGCTTGAGCACTGCTGGGCCGCACAGTTTCTAGGAGTTGTCACCAATCCTTCTAGTCAGATGGACCAGGAAGACACTCTCCACAGCAGATGGGATGGGGCTAGTCCCAGTTCCTTTGCCTGGGTGGGATGAGGAGGGACCACTCCAGGTGACTCTTAATTTCTCAAACAGGCTCCCCAGTTGGGAGGAGCTGGGAGCTCCTCTCAGCCTTGGATATGAATTAATCTCCCTGCCTGTGCATGGTACAGGATCCCTCCACACCTGATACTGGCTCTGCTTTGTACCAGAGCCAGTGATGAGCTCTGGCTGCCTGCCTCTTGGCTGGAGCACGACTGGGCCAAATAGCTTCCAGGATTTATTGCCAGCCCTTTTGGTCAGATGGCCAGAAGACACTCTCCACAGTGGGTGGGCTGTGACTCTGCTCTTTCCCTGGGTATGGGCAAACCAGGTTCAAGGGCCAGATGCATATCAGGTGGATCTGTACCCTGCTGAGTTCCCCGGTTGTAGTGTCCCACCAACCTGGCTCTGTAGATAAGCAAAGGTGCCAGTTGTGATCACTACTTGGGCACTGCAGGTATGAATTCCATCGGTCACAATCCATGTGCTGGCTGTTGCATGCCCCTTCCCCCTTCATCACTAAAAGTCCAACTTTTAGTGGTCAAACCCTGCAGATTCCCCTGCAATCCCAGTGGAGCAGATTAGAGCAGTGGCTCCCACAAAGCAACCCCAATGCTAGTGGTGGTGCTTGCTGTCCCCCAGTTCTCTTCCCCTACTGGAGGAACCAGAGGTTCAGGGGAGACCTCACCCATGGTGCTCCACTGGCTTGGGGGAGGGGCAGTGTGGTCAAGCTCCTTTTCTCACCCTTCTAATGCAGTCTGTCTTGGTCTCTGTGGTGCACGGGGGTGCTTCAGCCTCACCTCCATGTTCTAGGACTCTCTCAAATAGTGTCCTGTTTCCAAGTAATTGTTAGTTGTTCCTCCTGTGGGGGACGTGGAGCCAGGAATGACCTTGGTGATGTCACCCCACTCTGGGCTTACTTTGACAATATGTGTGTCCTTTATAGCCCAGACATTTCTGGTACTTGAAATGAGGTTCTCCTTTTATTGTTCTCCCTGCTTTAGGACCTAAACTGGGAGCTCTTCATTAGCACTGGCACAAAGGCTGCTGAGATGACTAGGAAGCAAGTGCCAAGGAGGATAGTGAATCACAGAACGTTGATTCATGGAAAAGGAATCCCAGAAGGAGCTCTAAACATTACACATTCCAAAGGATTTATTCAGGGTTTTCCAAACAAAATCATTTTTACAAAAAAGAAACAGTTCTCAGACTTCGAGTAGTATACTGCCAAGTATGTGGAAGAACATTGCCAGCAGTTGAGTGGTGTGGTCTGCTTTGAAATATATTCAGTTTGCTTAGGATGGACATATGTCTACTTCAAAGTTACTATTTCTTTCTAGTAATGCTGTCTACAGTACTGTATTTGCTTTTGGCAAGTTAAGAAAACAATGGCACCTCCCAGGTTCTAAAACAATTACCAGCATAAAAATACATTAAACTTTTTAGCTGATACTTAAGGAAACCAGTACTAGCTAGCATTCCTACTGATGCTAGTATTCAAAGAGAGGCGTGACAAAACCATTAATCTAGAAAACACCAGGTTGGAAAGATGGAGAGAAAGAACTCAAGAGGACTACTTAAGCTGTTGCTTTCTTTACATGTCCCCAAATATGATAATAACCATATAAGCTCCTAAAATAAGTGCAATTTTATGCAAACTTCATAGTCTGCCTAGTATGAGGTAAATTTGTACTTTATTTTATAGTATATTTTTATTTTTTATTTTGGTAAAATGTCCCATAATGTAAAATTTACCATTTTAACCATTTTTAAGTGTATCATTTATTGGTATTAAGTACATTCACAATGTTGAGCAACCATTACCATTATCCATTTTAAGACCTTTCTTGTTATCCCAAACAGAAACTGTACTCACTAAACAATAACCCCTTATTTCTCCCCTCCCCTTAGCCTCTGGTTTACTCTATTCTATTTTCTGGGTTTATAATTTGCCTATTCTAACTACCTCATATAAGTGGAATCATATAATAGTTGTCCTTTTGTGTCTGGCTTCTTTCACTTAACATAATGTTTTCGAAGTTTATCCATGTTATAGCATGTAGCAGCATTTCATTCCTTTTTAAAGCCATACAATGTATAGTGATTTTTAGTTGCAAAACACTTTTAGTACATTGTGTTTCTATTATATTAATGATATCTAGCATATATCACTACCATATTACCTTTAGTAGATGCCCAGTAATGTGTACTATGAGTGAGCCATAATTTCATTCAGTCAAAACCCATTGATAAACATTTATTAAGTTCCAAACAGTTTTATGATTTCAAGAAATGTGGTAATGGACATAGAGGTTCATGTCTTGATGTCCTGGATCTTTTGCTTTTGATGGAAGAATTCTTGGAGTGGCATGGAATGGTATTGTTGAGTCAGAGATTATGCAGAAACATTTATCATTTGAATACATACATTGACTATAAAAACCATCAACTTCTTCAACAGATAATATTCCTGTATTTTATGTAACCATTTATGACTATCTTAAAAATGAATGCAAGTAATGTAAGGGAATCCACTTAATGTGATTTGAGCAAGGAAACATTCTCACTTTTTTCATTTCTAGTTCATGGAAGAAAATTCCTATACACAAGTATTGAAATATTTCAAGTCTCTGGATCACACGTTTCATCATTTCAAAAATATTACAGAGTACATCACGGATGTCAGTCAAGTCTTGTAACAGCAGTGTAGAAAACTAGTAACATTTATAGCTAGTTTGTTTTTAAGCTTCAGCAATGGATCAATTCTATCCAGCCTAATCTGTAATTTTAATTAGATTAATTTTTAAAATAAAAAAGATTAATTTTTAATTTAAAAGTATTTTTAGTTCATATTTATGTACCTGCATTATGGTAAATCTTTTATTTTGTTGTTTTTTTCTTAGTTTCTCTTCAGAGTATCTTTGAAAATTTATTTTTAAACAGAATAATTAAAGCCCAAAGATGAGAATGTCTCATTTAAGATAAACTAAAGAACGTTGGAAGAGCTGAAGTATGAACACAATTGGCACAACTTTTCACCACCCTCCTTAGAAGAAGACTGTTTTGATTTGCATGGTCCAAGAAAGGAGAAACAGATAACTTGCTGGGGATTGCATCCTGCTTTACTTAAGTTAGACATTAATAGGCTAAAAGGGCAAGGATGAAGCAACATGTTTATAACATATTTTTGAAAAGCTACTTAAAGGTGAAGGGTGGCAAGAACACAGACAGACACACCCTAGACATTTCACGACAGTATTTTAAGGTATGCCTTTTCTTTGGTTGATAGGGATGGAGGGACCTATTAATAAACATTTCTCCTATTTACTTTTGTCTTTATTGCTGTCTAATCAAACCCTCATTAAAAAACAGACATAAAACAAATAAGCATTCTGACTTTTGCCTGAATAAGCAACAACAAGCTCACATCTTAAACAATGGACTGCAATGGCTATGAGACTGAGGATCCTTGGTCATTGCAACAGTAGCAGCAACACAACCTGCTTTGTTCCTTCTGTTGTATCCTGCAGAATCTGAGTAAATAGAGAGAAGTCAGTGATACCTTTAGTGCCATTTCTTACACTCCTCTCCATGATCTTTCACACTCAGGTTCTCTGGTCATCTCAATGTAGTGAAAAACCACCAGGATGTTAATACCCTCTATCCATTCACAAAACTTAATGCTTCTGAGACTTGCAGAAATAATGTTGAATCTGAATTGGTGGTACCCAATAGAGTCACTAAGAATAATCCGTCAGACTCACCAAATCCAAATTCAGATTTAAAGGCCATCAAATTTTAAAGATAATGAAGATTTTAAGATTTCCATATTTATTATATATGGTCATATGTAAAAATTTAGAAAAGTAAAATTACATGTATAGGTTTTTAATTATAAGCTATATTCACTGGAGAATTAATGCATTTTTAAAAGGATTCATTCTGAAAAGATTACATTAGCACTTTTTTTAAACCACTACCCTCAAAAATAAATTGTGACAAATCATTGTTCACCCAAGTTTATGTCTCATCTCAAGGAAGTGAGTTGTTCTTGGGGAAATTGCTTTCATCTAATTTGTGCTTTCCTGCAGTGGATCAAGCTGAAATGAAATGGGGCTGACATTCTTAACTATTATTACGCGCCCACATTTACCGGAATTACCTAATGATCAGTACCGAAGAGTTTTATAATAAATAAATATGTATGTACTGAGAGTCTCCACTGATAAAATTAGTTGAGACATGGCTGGTGATCCCATAGAAGAGATATCTAGCTTATATTTCTTACATCATCTCCATAGTAGAAAGCAATCCAGGATTGCAAAGCAAGGCATGAGACAGTAGCATCTGGTGTATTTTATAAATGTTTAGATTTCTAGGGAGCTTATTGGTATTACATATTGTGGTAAGCACTCAAATGTAAACTGTTACTTTAAAATAGTAAAATATCAAGACCGTACAAATTCCTGCAACTTAAATGGTCAGTTTGGTATTTGGCTTTATGATAGGCATCTGCAAGATATTTATTAAACAACCAAATGAACCAATACCATTTAATTTTGAAAACTGCCTTCCTAATACAAAAGAATTGGTATTCTACACAAGTTCCTTGTGATTATTTTTGTAGGTGTGGTGGGAATGAATTATGGATGGCACTACCCTTTCTCCTGTTTCTTGTCTGAGGTTTTGGTAAGGTGGAAATTAGAGATGATGGACCTTAAAGTTTGAGCAGTTCAAGACACTCAACCAGTAAGTCAGAAAGAGAAAGACAAATACCGTATGCTAACACATATACATGGAATCTAAGAAAAAAAAAAGGTCATGCAGAACCTAGGGGTAAGATGGGAATAAAGGCACAGACCTACTAGAGAATGGACTTGAGGATATGGGGAGGGGGACGGGTAAGCTGTGACAAAGTGAGAGAGTGGCATGGACATATATACACTACCAAATGTAAAATAGATAGCTAGTGGGAAGCAGCCACATAGCACAGGGAGATCAGCTCGGTGCTTTGTGACCACCTAGAGGGGTGGGAAAAGGAGGGTGGGAGGGAGGGAGACGCAAGAGGGAAGAGATATGGGAACATATGTATATGTATAACTGATTGACTTTGTTATAAAGCAGAAACTAACACACCATTGTAAAGCAATTGTATTCCAATAAAGATGAAAAAACAAAAAACAGTGAGTAGAATTCAAATAAGTAATAGTAGATATAAAAATAATAAAAAAAAATTTTGGCAAAAAAGACACTCAACCAAGCACAACCCATTTGCCCAGGACAAGAAAACATATGCCATTACTCTTCTTTTTTCAACCACCATGGATTTGAACTTTTAGAAAATTGAAAATGCAAGATACAGATTTTATTTATTTTCTTAAGTAATTTATTTATTTCTGGCAGCGTTGGTTCTTTGTTGCCGTGCCTGGGCTTTGTCTAGTTGCTGGGAGTGGGGACTACTCTTCGTTGTGGCGCACAGGCCTCTCATTGCGGTGGCTTCTCTTGTTGCACAGCACGGGCTCTAGGGCACGCCGGCTTCAGTAGTTGCAGTGCGTGGGCTCAGTAGTTGTGGCTCGCGGGCTCTAGAGCGCAGGCTCAGTTGTTGTGGCCCATGGGCTTAGTTGCTTTGTGGCATGTGGGATCTTCCCAGACCAGGGTTCGAACCTGTGTCTCCTGCATTGGCGGGCGGATTCTTAACTGCTGCACCACCAGGGAAGCCCAAGATACACATTTTAATAAGAAAATATTAGTCAACAGTTCTCTTATCTCTGTGTCTTTTTCTATCTCATTGATTGTGAAGAATACAATCATAGAGAAAGCAAAATCTACATCAGTTGAAAATTTTTTCCACCTGCATGCATGTTATAGTGGATGTGTAACATCTTCACAGGGTTTGTGAAATCACTATTTCACCACAGAAATTAAATATGACACTAAAATGATCTGACACTAATTAGTCCATTGAATAAGGGGAGGAGGATCGGCATCTTGGTCATCGTTTAGAAGAAAAAAAATCATTAACCTGTTAGGCAAAATACTTGTCTTTAAATTATCCCTTAATAAATATAATAGAAAATGAAATAAAATGGCAGTACAGTGTTATGAAAGGAAAGCAATTGGGTGATCTCAAAGTGAGTGAGTATAAAAATCAATATTTTTTGTTTAGTTTGTTAATAATTTTATTCTTAGAGCTCTCAGGCAGCTAGCTTTTGGTCATTTTTAAGATCAATCAAAAAGTTCTAAACATTATTTTTAAGGTATGGAGATCACTAGGCCCTCCTCCCCTCCTTTCTCTCTTTCTTTTAATTTTTAAATTTATTTTGGGGAGTTTTGGCTACCATTTATGTTCTAATCATGTTTTTCAGGAAGTGAATTTGAACTTTGAACCTCACCTAGTTTGAATCCTACCTCTATTGTTTTCTATCTCTATGACTTAGGGTAAGTTACTTAACCACTGTGAATTGTTTCTGGATATTTAAAACAGGAAAATCACAGGGTTGTTGCGAAGATTAAAGAAGATAACATAAAAGGGAACTTACTGCAGTGTTTGAGACATAGTAAGGGTTAGTAAATATTTCCAGTTTTTATCTTTCTAATTCTCGTGAGCAGTTTACAATGAGATCTCATTACCACAGATTTTCCCTAAAATTATGAACCTTTTCCTACCCCTCTCCATTTTAAAGCAAACCTTGAAATGACTGAACCTCATAGGAAGATGTCTCAATGCAGGGAAGCCCAGTAGCAGGAGAGGTTGGAAGCTACCACAATGCAAAGTTGTCCGGCTCTGATCTGGCAGTAGCTGTGGGAATTAGTCTTAGCTTCTATTTTTAACTCTGCAAGGAGTTGATTGGATGACCTGGGAAAACTCAGTTGGCATCTTATTTTCTTTCTGAATTTCTTTCTGCATCTTATTTTCTTTCTGAATTGTACCATTTGTCTAATCACTCTTTTCACTGACTCATTATCAGAAATGATATCAAGGGTGTTGATTTCAGAAGTAATGTTATAGAAAATGGGAATTGTTCCCTTTCTTAAAAGCAATAGTTGACAATTTTATTTTATTTTTTTCTGGTACAGTATTGAAGTTCCTGGGAGAGGCCAACTTTAATTTATAAAGAGTTGTTAACATTCACTTCCTCTAACAAAAGCCTTTAAAGGTAATACTACTAATTATCTGCCTTGTACCCCAGTCTTTTTTTTTAATATGTAACTGTTGAAGTTTTTTAATGTTAATCAATATCATTAAGTTGTCCAAAAAGGAAAATTAATCTGTTACTCCATTGTACATCATATACAAAGGAATCTTCTTGGTATATGATATGTTTCTATTTGACTGAATCTCAATGAATTTAGAGAGTACATGTAAGAATTTTAATATTCAGAGTCTTATTCATAAAAGTGCACTACTGAGTAGATTCAATCACTAGTAACACCTTTAAACTGAAATCAAAAGTAGAGCCTCAATTAATGTGAAAACTTTAGTAGCAGAAACACCTGCCTATAAAAACTGCACTGTTAGTACACAGGCGAGCTTTAGTATTGATAACAATTTTGTTGAGCTTGAAAAGCACATAATTTGACATTTTTTTCTTATTTGACTTTTTATCATTATGTGGACCATTTAGGTCTAAGGACACAAGTACAAAAACTGCCTAAAGCCTTCCATTTAATATGTAAGCCATAGTTGTCCGCAAGAGAGAATTTTGTGGTGATCAACAACTCTAGCCAAATCGGCAATAATTTATTTTAGTTGGTAGAGTCTAATCATGTGTACCTAACTATGTTCTTTTAAGTAAAAAGTGTAAAACATTTTTAGTAGTAAGTTTGTCCTGAATTTCCAAGTCAATATTTTTAATCCCTGTTTGAATACTGAATTCATTAGCTATTCACCAAAGGCTTGAGGCATAGATTTTGGGCATAGTCTGCTTCTAAGATGAGATGTAGCAAACAGTCTAAATTCCAGTTTTAAATATACACGTGCAAACACATATACACGTATATTATACAAAAATTTATATACAGACATTCCCCGAATTACAATGGTTCGACTTACCGATTTTTCAACTTTACCATGGTGCGAAAGCGATACTCGTTTAGTAGAAACTATAGTTTGAATTTTTTCATTTTTTCAAAGTATACTTTGAATTTAGAGTAGAAACTGTACTTTTCCCAGACTCCTGATATGCAGCATGATGCTCTCTTGTGATGCTGGGCAGCAGCAGCAGCAAGCCACTCCTCCCACTCAGCGACTCGATCACAACTGACACACTTACAACCGTTCTGGTTTTCACCTTCAGTACAGTATTCAATAAAACAAATGAGTTATTCAACAGATTATTATAAAATAGGCTTTGTGTTAGATGATTTTGCCCAACTTTAGGCTAATGTGAGTGTTCTGAGCACATTTAAGGTAGACTAGGCTAAACTATGACGGTTGGTAGATTGGGTGTAGTATAAGCATTTACAATTTATGATATTTTCAATTGATGATGGGTTTATCAGGATGCAGTGCCATAGTAAGTTAAGGAAGATCTGTATTTTATGTGTATTATATATATTCATTATATTATCCAATTATGTGTATATATGCATATAAATGCATGTATATATGTCTGCTTTCATGAACATTTGCCTTCTATTTCAAATATTTGATTATATTTATTTTTTTTTATTTTTTTATTTGGTTATATTTAAAATAAACAGACAAGTTCTTGGAGAAGCATTTGAAGAATCTTTGTTTCCAGAGTCAAGTTTTGCAAAGAAAACTTATTTTTTCACTAGCTGTTTATTTTTCAATAGTTAAAAAAATATTTTTAAATTTTAAAGTGATTCTTTAATATATGAATATGAATATGTATTTACTTCAGGTGCTATATATGTTATTTATACATATGTGTATTTATATATATTTAAATGTTTTTAAACCTGATCTTACTGGGTTATGTCTACTGTCCAATTATGTGAGAATAGTGAGATTGTTGCCTTTCAGCTTGGAACATGCTTCTGTTTCATTTGATTATATTTTATCCATTAAGTGCTCTGGCCTTCCATTAGCTCTTTTGCTTTGAGGAATACATTTTATAGTGCATTAGAAATATTCTTCTATTTTTCATGCCATAATTTTCCAGTGTCTCACAAAATCATAATTTGGAATGTTCTGACTTGAATAGTGTTTCAGAATAGAGACTTGTCCCTTTTGGAATCATCAGATCTGTTGGTTAGGTACAGTATTTCTTATTTTTTCTGTTGGGGAAAGGGAGGAAGGAAACTGCAGTATGGAACGTTCCAGTTTTTTTTTTTTTTTTCTTACGCTTATACCAAAAAAATGCACTCTTCTAGTAAAACTAGAAACATGAGAGTGGCAGTTACATAGTTCCAAATTAGGACAACCTAATATACTGTAATTTTTTCAAGTAAAAGAATAACCCAGGTAGTATATACTATTAACTAGATTTTTTAAAACAGCCATTTGTTGCTTAATAATTCTACTCTTTTTCCATTCTTAGTTTCATAACATTTTTACACAAAGGTTTATATTAACAAATGCCATCAGTTGTATTGTTGGTTTCCTCCTGCTTTCTGATGAGTTCTATAATTTAAAAATGCTTAAAGTCCAGACTTCTCAACTAGAATACATAAGCACAGTAAAAGCAGTGTTTTTAAAATTAATTCTGGAATATATTTCTCTTGATGGTAAAGACATATAAGATTACAGATGTGTATGTTTGGATGCTTTATAAGTAAAAGTAATATGATTAATCATGTAATAATTTATACTACCAGAAATTCCCTCTAAATCCTTTCTAGGACACAAACATTTATGACATTTCTATATTGTTCTCATTTTATTATTTTAATGAAATATTATATAGGTAGTATTTCATAAAAACATTGCATCAATTGTAATACAAGTTTAGGAATCTTAATTTGGTATGTAAATATACTAACTTCTGTTGAAATTGCTATAGCTTAGGGTCAAAATTAATTTGAAGGTTATTAGTGTTATTATTCTGGTTTTTATTAGCTGCTGTCTCAAATTAATTATAAAGACAAAAATATCCCTGGCTTAGAGTTTCTGCACTATTAATGACATACCGAGATGTCTCTTGGGTATCGGTAAATGATATATTTTAGAGCATAACTTACGAAATGACTTGCCGATTGGCAGACCACCTTTGACAATAAAATACATTTGATAGTCTACATTTGCAAATTCATTGTACCACACAAATGTGATCTTGGTAATTGACATATGACTATTAAGCTTCAATCATTCTCCATAATATTCCTATTAGCAATTATTAACAGAATAAAGGGGAGATAACAATTCTATAGTATTTATTCAGATTTTTATTTAAAGTCAAGTATAATCTATATTTCTATAGTGCTTTTTTTAATCTAACACCTCACTTAAGTAGAAGGAAGTGTTCTAGAGGTTTGTTATCAGCTTTTAAATGAAGTCATCTTTATCTTTTATTTAAAAATACTAAAAACAGGGCCTCCCTGGTGGCGCAGTGGTTGAGAGTCCGCCTGCCGATGCAGGGGATACGGGTTCGTGCCCCGGTCTGGGAGGATCACATATGCCGTGGAGCGGCTGGGCCCGTGAGCCATGGCCGCTGGGCCTGCGCATCCGGAGCCTGTGCTCCGCAACGGGAGAGGCCACAACAGTGAGAGGCCCGCATACCGCAAAAAAAAAAAAAAAAAAAAAAAAAAAAAAAAAAAACTAAAAACAAGTTTCATGGTCTTTAATTAAATATAAATAGTGGAATTGTCTATGAAACTTTTGAAATGGTCAATCACATAAAAACATAGGGATATCCTTTAAGCAGGGGTCCCCAACCCCCTGGCTGTGTGAGGAAATGAGCCGCCCAGCAGGAGGTGGGCGGCCAGTAAGCGAGCGAGCGAAGTTTCATCTGCTGCTCCCCATGGCTTGCCATCGCTCACATTACAGCCTGAACCAACTATCCTCCCCCCACCCACTCTGTTGGTGGAAAAATTGTCTTCCACGAAACCGGTCCCTAGCTCCAAAACAGTTGGGGATCACTGCTTTAAAGCATATGAATTTCTAATATATTAATTTAGGTTATAGATGCTGAACTTTTTTTTACATAATAGCTCATAGGTAACCTTCACTATTAAGTATTTTATGATGCTTAGAATCGGAAACAATACAGAAGTTAACAAATTAAAATTGTTTTTTGTAAAATGTCAAGTGAGAAGAGAAGAATGTTAAATAATAAATACAGCATATTCACCACTTGGTTTTGAATATCACGCACATAGAGAAAAAAGACCCAAAGAAAATGTAAAAATTATTTATCAATGGTTAACTCAAGAAATAAGAGAGTCAGGGTGACCTTTACTTCCTCCCGTTCTCATTCTGTATTTCCAAATTCATTGCACTATGTATGTATTACTTTTAGAACTGTTTAAGAAGAAATGTGCCAGTTTGGATAATTTTATTTTAACATCTAAACATTGCCGAGTATTGTTAAAATGTTCAGGTTTTATGTAGCTTTCTGGAAGATCTAGGTGGCCATAAAAAGCTGAATATATTAGCGGAGGGGGAGTTTTCCCTCATCTTGAAATAATAATGATAAATAATATTTTTAAAGCATTAAATAATTTTCAAAGCATTTTTATGTACATTTTCTCCTCAGACCATCCTAACTCTCTAGAGTTGGTAGAAAAAAAGATTCTACTCATTTTGCCCAGGGTGGGGGTTGGAGAGTGGGAATTGAAATTCATGAAGTTTAGCAAATTGCCTGTTTAAGCCGTACACAGTTATTAAGTGGCAGGGCCAGAATCCTAACCTGGCCATTCATGCCATGGCCAATCTAGTGCTTTCCTCTATGCTGTAGGAACTGGACATATTTAAGAGGTAAGCACAAAAATGGAAATAGGTCTGAATCTTGCTCTAGTTGCAAATTTGCCTATAGACCTCACTGGAGCCTGAACCAGGAAAATCTATATGAATTTCTTTCTTCAACCCAAAGAAATGGCCATGTTAAATAATTCCTAGGTTTAATTTTAAAAAATCGATACTGTCTGTTTTTGCACCATATTCCAGTTTTGTGTATCTTGTGTCTCTCAACTTCTCCAAAGAACCATGCTTCCTACCTAAAGGATTGCATTGCTTAAGAAACAAACATTGACAATTCTGATGCTAACCTGAATTAAATAATATACCAATCATTTATGAGATCCGCCTTAGTATTTTTACACTCCTGAAATATCATCTCTATAACCTGCTTTCTAAAATAGTCTGACACCTACCGGGTACTCTTTCACTTCCTACAAGAAATCAAGAAAAAGGAAGCATTTGTGTTTTTAATTTTAGTGAAGGGTTCTTGATTTAAGAATTAGTCATTTAATGTCATTTGAAATTCAAGTGTGCCTCAAGTACTTGAGGTTCTTTCTGTATGACTTCTCCAGAGTTTTCACATATATATCATCATTAATTTCATCTTTCACTTGGGATTAGTACAAGAAAAGTTTTATTTACTACTATTTCTTAGTTTTCTTCATTTCAAATATTCAGTGCCTTGTCAAAAATAATATTACAGTCTTATACTGTTCATTGATAACAGATAATACCAAGAAATTGTGATTCTGGTTTTCAGTTAAAAAAACAAAATGAGAAACTAAAGAAATAATTACTATAACAGTGTTTTTCTCCATTTAGCCAATCAGATATTCACATCAGTGAGTGTTAGATTTTGAGACTATGAATCCCAATACTAAATGTTTTATATATTCAGAGAAGTGAAAAATAATAATTATTATGCTTCCTCTGTGCTAAATACTATTTTAAAACCAGTTGGAATCCCCCCTGACAACAATCCTAAGAGGTAGGTTCTGTTTGCACCTATTTTACAGCCGGACAAACTGAGGCACAGAGTGATTAAATTATTCATGGTCACACAGCTAGTAAGGCACAGATACAGTATTTAAAATCAAGTCTGTTTTTGTGAGAGTCCACATTCCCAACCCCTGTAATGAAAGCGTGTGACCCCTACTATTTTCTATGTACCCATTTACTTGCTTTGTGGAAAGAAAGGGAGTGAGGGAAGAGGAGGGAAAGGGAGGGAGGGAAAGAGGAAAAGAAGGCGGAATGGAGGGAGGCAGGAGAATTGTCAAAATTCTGCCAGCTTGTTGCTACTGTGTGTTATTTCTTATAATAAGGTTGAAAATAAGGACTTGTAGAGATTTACATAGAAGAAATAATTTTAAATTTCCTTAAGGGAAGTCTCTGGTAATATTATCAGATGGTGACAGCAAGTGAATTTCTGTTTAATTCTATTCATAATTAAAATGCTATAGCAGGCTCATATTTGGAACAAACACAGTTCTGTTAATTCTCATAGTAATAATTCTACATTTCCTTAAATTTGTTATCATGTTTTTCACCCTCAACACTCTCAGCTTATTTAATTTTAGTACCTACTCTTTTTCAAAAGTCCATAAATTTTAGTTAGGCTTATATCATAGGAAACTTGAAGAAAGTTTAGAGCTTGTAACAGAAGGAAACCACCCCCTTCCCACCCCGAGCCCAGCTCTGTCCATTTCTATCAGAGCTACTCCACCAAGAATGGAGGAATTATTCTAATTGGTCAGATTTATGACA
The DNA here is from genome assembly GCF_025265405.1 of Mesoplodon densirostris. NCBI lineage: Eukaryota > Metazoa > Chordata > Mammalia > Artiodactyla > Ziphiidae > Mesoplodon > Mesoplodon densirostris. Next base: position 52,761 of record NW_026778188.1, on the reverse strand, counting down.
CATTCTATTGCATAGGGTGACTGTATTTGTTTAGAGGTACACAGCAACAGTTCCACATTTCTTCTTGTCCGTTGCCTGGTTCTGTGAAAGCAGGTAAGTGGAGTGAAGATCCTCAAAACCTAGACCTCAGTCTCTTGTTTCTGTTCCATTCCGTTCCACCAGGGTGAGCTTAATCCAGCAGAAGAGTGAGCTCTTCTGTGTTTCGCTGGATGGTTCCATGCAGATGAGTCAAGTTCCATTTTGAGCCTGGAAAATCTTGCATGCTGTCTCATCAACTTCTTCCTCTTCTGAGTGTGTCCTCAGAAAATGGTACCATGCCCCCAGTAAGCCTTGACCACAGCTCTGACTCAGGGTTATTAGGAAGGAATTCCAAATCTCAGACATGTTCTGTATTTTAATCAACAGATAATTTGTACTTATAGTTAACATTTCCTCTGGATTAGTCACGTGTTCTTATGCAGTTGGAACCTATTTCTGTCTTCATGTGCTTAAAGCTAGGATGAGTATGGATTTTAATCAAGATAATTTAGAAATTTTATTAAGTGTTTCTTATGTGGCAGGCACTGTTCTAGGTACTGGTGATAGAGTTTTAAACAGAGTGGTTACAATCCACACTCTAAGAAAGGGTACTTAACATGAAAATTCATATAGGAAAGATGTACAGAAATCATACGCAAAAAACAAGAGTCCGTTTAATATGCATGGTTGGCATCTTGGGGATAGAAGAAATCTAACACAAGGAGTTTTACAAGACTGATGATATTATAGTCACTTCAGTTGAACTTTGTTTTATTTAAAACAAGCAACCTTTTTCAAACCAAGTAAAAAAATTATTGACAGTAATTGTACAACTTTGTAGCTCCTTATTTAGTAAGGAGAGGGTGCTTTGACTTATGATATGAGGCAATTTCAGTATTTTGATAAACTAACCTTCAGCATTTTAGAAATTAAGCTTTTTCATTGATGGAAATTCTAATATTTGCCCATCAGTTTTATTTCATGCCTCCGAAATTCGATTAAATTTTCCAATTTTAAGTGAAAACCTGGCATATTATCTATTGACACTACAGTTCCAAGTTTTATCATAAGAAAAGGTGGGTGAGAGGAATCCCCAGCTCAAAATCCTATGCAAATTTGGATTCTGAAAGTCTTTTTTTGATTGATTAGTAGATGTTGGTATCACATTATTTGCAATGACAGAGGACATTGTCAAGTTGTTATTAGCATTCATTGCAGCACCGGCTTCTGAGAATTTAGTGGGTTTTTTTAAACCACGTTTTCTCCTCTTGACCCATGACTCCAACTCTCAAAATATCTTGACTCATTCATACATCATACATTCAAGAAATAATTACTGATCGCATATACTATTCCAGATACCAAGCTGGTCACTAGGGAGTCAAAATGACTAAGGCACAGGCTTGGCTGTCAAGGAGACCCCAATGTAGTGAACCTTTGCTTCTTACTCTTCAAGTGGCATTGATCCTGTGTAACCAGAAGTAATAGGGAATTAAGTAGCATTCATATTGTAAGTAAATGTAGATTGAGCCAGATGATTTTCCAAAATCAGGTTTAATCAGAGATAGGGCAAGAGTGTTCTTTGGGATTTTTCCTTGATGAGCATTGTTAACTATCCTTGAGATGCAATAATAGAAGTCAGTGAGTGATTTATCAATTTGGTTTCCTATGGGAACCAAGATGAAGGACGTTTCCTCCTTGAGTCATTGACTTTCTACAGAGATAGCAAAGGTGCTTCAACTTTCCCAGAAAAGCAATCACCAGTAAACAGCAGTGATGGTAGATGTGGGTTATTTACTACCATGGGGTTGAGAATATTAGTGAGCTGCATTTTGACCACTTGTCAAACATTTTGACATCTTGGAACAGAAAGTGTTATTTAAATATAAAAAGCATTTTCTGTTGAATTGCTGTTAGTCATCCCTATGAGGAAATGACCTATTAAGTAATAGATCGGGAATAAGATTGATTTCTGCTAAAGAGTCCTTAAAGTAGCTACATGTTTCAATTTGTGGGTGTTTTTCAACCATTTGTAAGTTACCACAGTAAAAACCCCATATAAAAAGCTCTCTGAATTTACTTTCCAGCATTCTTTCCTGGGCTTTCTCTCTCTTCCCCCCCGCCCCTCTCTCTCAGATCAGAAGAAGAGCAATGGGTCTGAAGCTTTAGCTAGAATCAGAAGGCTTGTCAAAACAATGATTTCCGGAGCCTCAGCTGGGAATTTGCATTTCTAACAAGTTTCTAGGAGAAGCTTCTGCTGCTGTTACATATTTGATGAACCACTGCTCAAGTAAAAGGAATGGGAATTTAGGAAGTAGAAAGATGGAGAGCTATGAAAAGCTGAAGTCAGCTTCTGATCTTCTTCACCAATCTGCCCAAGCTATTGGGAAGATAATCACTACTGCCCCAGGGAAGCGTATTGAAAGTCACACCGAGTAGAATGGGCATCATCAGAAGATCTACAAGCAACCAATGCTGGAGAGGGTGTGGAGAAAAGGGAACCCTCTTGCACTGTTGGTGGGAATGTAAATTGATACAACCACTATGGAGAACAGTATGGAGGTTCCTTAGAAAACTAAAAATAGAATTACCATATGACCCAGCAATCCCACTACTGGCACATACTCAGAGAAAACCATAATTCAAAAAGACACATGCACCCCAATGTTCATTGCAGCACTATTTACAATAGCCAGGTCATGGAAGCAACCTAAATGCCCATTGACAGACAAATGGATAAAAAAGACGTAGTACGTACATAAAATGGAATGAACTTGGGTCATTTGTAGAGACGTGGATGGACCTAGAGACTGTCATACAGAGTGAAGTAAGTCAGAAAGAGAAAAACAAATATCGTATATTAACACACATATGTAGAATCTAGAAAAATGGTACAGATGAACCGGTTTGCAACGCAGAAATAGAGACGTAGATGTAGAGAAGAAACGTATGGACACCACGGGGGGAAAGCGGGGCAAGGGTGGTGGTGGTGGGATGAATTGGGAGATTGGGATTGACATGTATACGCTAATATGTATAAAATAGATAACTAATAAGAACTTGCTGTATAAATTAATTAATTAATTTAATTTAATTTAAAAAGTAATTGGCCCTCCTCTGAGTAAGTGATTGCCCGAGGGCATCATGTTGAACACTCTTGACTGTCCTCTTAAGCCCAGGTTTGCAGTGAATGAGCCATTTAACCTCTCTTTACCCCAGTCTTTCTAGATTACAAATAGTAACGGTAATTTCCCTTCCCTCTTGTTAAAAAACAAGACAAAACAAAAAATACGCAAATCCTGATGGTGCTTTCCCTTTGTGGAAAATTCTTTGGATTTATCCATCTATTACTCTGATGTAGTAAAGAAGAAATTTAGCAAAATTTCTCTCTGTCCATAAAGATTTTAGGCTTTTAAGCTTAACTCTTCAGCAAAAACTATCAAATGCCTATTCTCCACTGCCTGTGACTAGACAGTTCCTTGATTCTGTGTAAGAGGTGGGGAGCCACAAGGGAACAAGTACTTAAAGAGACTCTAAAAGGCCCTATCTTTTCTGCACCCCCTTCGCCACCACCAGCTCTCCAGTTTATCCACTGCTCTTCTCACTCTTTCCACACCAGGAACACCAGCCTCTTAGTTTGTACTTTCAACACTCAACGTCCTCCCATCCAAAGGCCCTTGCATTTACGATTTCATCCTCTGGAAATGTTCTAGAAAAGTAATCCATACACATATAAATAGAATATGATACTAGAGGTTATGATAATAGATAGGATATGACTACCTTCAAGTCTCTGGTCAAATGTCACCACATCAGTGAGACCTTGATCATCCTATAAAAAACAGCTGTTGTGCATCCCCATGCAGGTGCACACATTAACCTACACATGCTCCATTCCATCTCTGATATAGTTTTCTCCATATGTTTGTTCCCGTCTGCCAAACAATATATCAATATTTGGGTATTGGTTTATTTTCGGTCTCTTCCCTAGGTAGAATGCAAATTCCGTGCAGGTAGAGTCATGATTTTTTCACTGCAGAACCTACAACAATCATTGGCACATAAGAGTCACTCAGTAAATATTTCTAGGGTGAAAAAAAGAAAGGTGATATATCCTTACCTTAGATTATCCACTGCACATTTTGGCATCCTTTGCATTACTTGCTCAAATGATCTTACACTCCAGTCATACGTACCTATTGGCAGTTCTTTAGGACCACCATTGCTCTGTATGCCCTCGTGTCTTTTTTAAAATTTAATTTTATTTTTTTAACATCTTTATTGGAGTATAATTGCTTTACAATGGTGTGTTAGTTTCTGCTTTATAACAAAGTGAATCAGCTATACATGTACATATATCCCCATATCTCGTCCCTCTTGCGTCTCCCTCCCACCCTCCCTATCCCACGCCTCTAGGTGGTCACAGGACATATATACACTCACTACCAAATGTGAAATAGATAGCTAGTGGGAAGCAGCCACGTAGCACAGGGAGATCAGCTCTGTGGTTTGTGCCCTCTTGCTTTTTAAATCTTGCTGTAGCCTCTGCCTAGAATGTTCACTTCTGAAACTTTTTGGTTGTCTTTCACACTTCTACATTTCCTTCAAAACACAAATCAGGTGCCCTGTTCTTCAAAAATATTTCATGATGAACTCATTCTTTCTCTGTGTCCTCCTTCCCACCCTGGCACCCTGTCCTGGCACTTATCTACTCATTATGCTATACTATTCTGTCCAGTTGAAACTCCTCCCAGCTTTACCAGAGACCACTTGAAAGCAGGGACTGCTTCTGACGTCAAAAGCACAATGCCCCAATGCCTGGCATATGACAGCTACTCATAAATGATCAATAAATGAACAACAACCCACCTTATTCATTTTTCTTATCGTAAGAAGCTGCTCTTCATTGCTTTAAACTTCTAAAATTGCCCTGAGGGATATAATAGTAATGAGTGTTCCTGAAAATCAAGAGAATGGACACTTATGATAAGTAGCTTGAAGATCAGCCAAGTGAAAACTGGAATAGCTCTCAAGGAAGAGGAGTGAGGCATTCAAGCTCCTTTAGGAGTAGCAAGTAGCAGTGATGCTGGTGTTCACACTGCCATGAAGAAAACCACTGCCATGTGAAGCTCCTAACACAAGTAAATATGTAGTATCTCTGAGGTATGTGATAGTATGTGAGAGTAGATCATGACAGAACTCTTCAGCAACCTTGTTTCTGGATTTTACCTCATCCAGCATCACTTGGTGTATGTTGAGGTAATGCACAAATTTTACTAGGTAATTAGTCTAGGAATTATTCCTCTAAGGTAGAAAGATGCTATCTTACTCCAATCATGTTGCTATAACAAAATACCACCAACTGGGTAGATTATAACAACAGCAATTATTGCTCACAGTTCTGGAGGCTGGGAAGTCCAAGACAGAGGTGCTAGCATGTTTGCCTTCTGATACCAGGAGGAAAGTGGAAAGTAGTCATGTATGTCCCTGCAGGTATTTGTAGGTTGTCTTCCACTCTGAGATTTCTCTGCTGCCTCCCCTCCCCTAAACAAGTGTCAGAGAGGATTGGAGCTCTATCTTCACAGCGCTTGCTGACTTTTCAAGAGAAACATTGTACAGATAGACCCACAGACATACTTAAATAGATATCTGCAGCTCTGTTGGATGTGTAGTATTTAGCTTCTTCGGTCTGTGTGTGAAACACTTCTAACATGCTTCCCCTCCTCCAATGCCCACAGGGCCACCAGTTTTCAGCCTGTTTTCTCTGTTCTGTTAAACACACCTCTTTTTCTGGCAGCTGAATGGGAAGGAGGACCCCCCTTTCAGTTGTCATCTTCCTCGAAACTGTTCACTCTAAACGAATTCTCACATTTCCCTTCTGAATCTATCTACCATCTCCCTCTATGTCCAAACTCCTCCTGATAGACAAATTTATTGAGCGCTTAAATGTATACCAGTTACCGTTTGTCAGTGGCATTTAACCCTCACAAATATTATCCACATTACACAGTTAAATACTGAGGCTTAGAGAAAGTAAGAAACTTGCCAAAAGTTGCACACTTAACAAGTGACATGTCCAGGATTCAGGCACAAAAGATTTGAGCCCAGAGGCCATGCTCTTAACCATGAAGTGAAACCCTCTAAACAGGAAGAAGTTAACACCTGTTCAAGGGAAATGGAGGGTCCATACTAGCTCCCTTATTTATACCAGCTGCCCGAGGGGAAAGTTTAACAGAAAAGTGTTCCCATTTAATTTTTCTGTTTCTTTAACCATTGAACTAAATAATAGCACGTCCTCCTTAAATGCAATCTCTCTTTGATTCAAGCTTTCTGATTATTTCAGAAACTTCAGTGAATAGTTTATATCTTCATAATTTTTTTCTTTAATTTCAGATCTTTGTGAGAAGGATAATGCTATTTTCTTTTAAGTGATTAGATAATTTTGTAATTTTCTATGCTAAAAAGTATACTTATACTATAGTATATATAAATTCTATGTATTTAGTGTGTACTTTTGTTAAAGCATTGTAAAATAACAACTGAATTGTACTCCAATAAATACATCGTTTTCCTCAACATTGACTTAATGTGCACTATAGTTCATATTTTTTTCTGATTAGTTCAGAATTATCAAATTAGAGAATTATCATTTTGAGACTGGTTTTTACTAACTCTAACTTCCATGTTCCTAATTTCCATGTTCCTAATGAATAAACTAAGCTTTATTTATCCTTAATATTTTCTGACCTCTTCACTTCAATTGAAATCTGGATTGTTTCAAATGATTCCCCTACCATCTCCACCACAAATTTAGCTTTCTCTTTCTCTAGTATAAGAAGAGCCAGCCTGCTTCTTACGTTTATGCCACTTTCTGATTATTATTCTCTAATCTCTGTATTCCCCTAATTTTAACTTACTGTTAGGAAGTAAAGTTGGCCCTCTCTCTATTCAAACCACTCCTGTATCCTCCAGAACCAGTGCCTACTTCTACTTTCCTGAATGAGGTCAACTACACTTCACCAAGCTTAATGTATTTTAATTTTAACTAATTAATTTTTAAAAAAATTAATTTTATTGAGGTATAGTTGATTTACAGTGTGTTAGTTTTAGGTGTACAGCAAAGTGATTCAGTTATACATATTCATATATCTATTCTTTTTCAGATTCTTTGCTCATATAGGTTCTCATAGACCAAGCTTACCAATTTTATAGTTTCATTGCCTGTCTTCATCTATGCCATGACCTCATTTCTCATTCACATCTCAAAATTAAACTTTCAGAACTCCATTGCAACAATGATCAGTGGTCTAATGAACTTGTATAAGATGACCAGAAGTTGAAGTATTGTAAGCATTAGTAATATAAAAGTCCAACTTCTGTCTGTTCTGCAAATGAATATATGTTTAATACTAAATATAGGTTTAGTACTAAAAGTTTCACCATGGTAGTGTGAGTCTTTCCAAAATTTATTACATTCCTATTATATGCCAAGCACTGACTTACTCTTTGATTTCATTTTCCCCCCCAATTTTGTTTTCCAAACACAGAATGACAACTTGGTGAAAAAAACCCTGCGGTATATACCAAATACCAAGATGTGCATCCTCTGCCCATCCTCATTTCTGTATTCCCACTCATCCCATCGTAATTAGATTCTGCCACTTTTCTCCTGAGCCCTATAATAGTCTCATGTCTACTCACTTCCCATCTCTTTCCCGTCTTTTAATCTCAAATACAGTTCATAAATACAGAACGTCACCTGAATGATGTTCATAACTGATGGCTGCTTGCTTTCTTAAGAATGCTTAAAAGATGCAGTGTTGGAAGAGAAAGCTGTCACCACCTGCTGACTTGTGCCCAAAGTCTCAGAGGCTGAAACTTCTGCTTTCATAAATGGGGAGGTCCAGCACAGAAGTGAATTGAAGAAGTGCCATAAAAGAGCTTATGAGCCTTTTAAAGACTTCCCAGGAGATATACACACACACATACATGTACACAAGATGTTCAGTGTGATTTCAGAGAAATTCTCAGAGACCTCATATGTCTCGAACACTGGGTAAGACCTCTGCTTCCAGACATTCTAAAATTTACTCTTGAATAATGCAACCCAGAGAGTGGAGTACTTGGACCAAATTACTTATATCCCTTATAGTATTATTTCTGGCAAATTACCCCATCCGCTTTTGGCTTGCATAACACACAATTACAAGAGCTTCTTTTCTATCTATTGGTAGAGGTCCTCTTCCATCACATCCTGTATACAAAGACTATATAAGTGCACATAATGTCTTACATACTATTTCATAGGGTTAACAGATACTTGGTGTCCAATGTAGAATAACATGGACTATGGGCTAACAATGTTCTATAAAGAATAAAGTAGTTCTTTGTAAACTAGACTGTTTATATATTTCATACACACGCTTTGTTTCCCAGTTATTCTCTCTCATCACTTAATAAATTCTTTTGATGTCTTTTCTATATCATTTGTACAAAAGTGAAACAAAGCAAGATGTTTTTGATTGCTCCATACCTGGACAAAAGTGTTAGAATGGAAGCCTAGAGGCTGCTATGGTGGTAGCAGTCATAATGAAAATGAGAGAACCCCTAAATGGATGTGGTTTTCCTGCTTCAATTACCTGGAGATTGTTTTCCAGTGCTGACACCAGGATGTTCTGCATTTTGCTTTAGTGAAAGGAATGAGTGTTTCCTCTACAGTTTTAATTATAATTTTGTTTCCTCTAAAATGGCTATGTAATTTCATTGACCACTGAGTTAATGCAAAGTGAACTCCTTGGCCTGGCCCTCCAGGCACTCCAACTGTTCTAACCTATCCCTGCTGCTCCATCACCTCCCCTTCTCCTACACATGGGCCTGTGCTGCCATCAAACTGCACAAACCTCTCTTCTCTCAAGTGCTGGGGAGTTTTCTAATCTCTGTGTCACTTTTCATTCTGCTGATTATGTCAGGAATTGGATTTTCTTAGATGCGATGCATACTAAATCTACTTTACATGTATAACATGCTTATATAGTTAGTAAATTTGACAAAAAATTATTAAATGATACCTAATGATGACTACATTATAAAATCATATATATATATGCTTTTTCATATATATTCATGTCTTTCAACACTAACCTCACCCTCTCCATTCTCATAATACTTAAAATATGCTTGCTTTATGTTTTCCAGGCCATTGCATGTGGTGCTCTCTTTGCCTGGACTTCTCTCCTTCCTCCGTTCTTCTACTTGCTACCACTTCCCCATGTAATGACCCGATTTGGAGAAGACTTGTTTCTGCTTCTCTTACGGGTTCCCTTAGTACCCTCTTCTAAGTTCTATTAATTCAGACTGCATTGTAACTCCCTGTTCATTGTCTTACTTGCTCATTGTGTCCCCAATGCCTATACAGCACCTAACGTTTGGAAAGTACTCAAATAAATGAAAGTTGGTGACATTGAAATACATGTATAACTGGTTTAGAAGAGTTAAATGATCATTGTTATTGAAAGTCATAAAGATACTTACACCTTTGACCCAGTAATCCAGGAGTCAAAAATTCACATGCTTTCAGGGTCAAGCAAGTAATCTAAATGTGCAATGTTGGCCTGGGGGAAGGCAATGGGAATACAGGTTACTGTACTTGCCTCACCTAAACACATTCAGATTTACACTTTTATAAATACTGTCAATACAAGCCAAACAAACCATAACCCCGGTCTCATTCAAAGAAACAATTCTGTAGAGGAAAAAAAATATTCATAATAATATTATTTGTGAATCTATCTGTAATCAGGAAAAAATGAAGACAAATAGCTAGTAATAGGAATCTGATTAAATTAAATATCGATTGTATCCATTAAATATCATGTATTCTTTAACATTAAAATAATCCCCCAATTGTAATATATGAAAAATGCTTTCGTTATTGGAAATGGTGAAGGAATAACACAAAACCCTGTGTTTGCTGTAATTGCAACCATGTAAAAATGTACATCCTTGTTTAAAACCAAAAGGATTATACAAAATGAAGATAACTATGTTAGGGTGCTCAAAATAGAAATGATTTTTGTCAAGTTCAGCATTTAATAATGCCGTCATTTTTCCAATCCTAGTCTCTGGAGAAAGCTTTGGCAATATCTCTTGGAGTCTTAGAAGATGATACCTAGCAAGCAGAACCAGGTGACTTTGGGTAAAAGCTGAAGAATATGAATTGTGGGCTGAGCTACAAATAACATTGTCATAGCACCCTCCAAAGATTTCATAGAAAAGGCATGACTTGGATTTCTCTCTTTTTTTTTTTAAGGAAAATGACTAACAAGATCCCTTTTGAAACAGTTCCGATATAGTGCGGGATAAGATACAATAAGTTTGATAAAGAGTTTTGTCGAGAAATTGGGATAAACTGGCATAACCTTGAGATCAGAAGTGAGACTCCCTAGTGTAGCCTTAGCACATTATTTTGTGTGTGTATTGATTAGTTTTCAGTGACGTAACACTTATGTGATGCCAATCTGCCTTCCCTGCAGATAATATTTATTTAATAATAAAATATTAAGAACAATATAATAATTCTATAATGATAATAATGGTTATTGTTAGTAAAAAAGTTCAATTCTCCTTGTTAAGAGACATTTAATATATTTCTCTGATTCTTTATAAAGGCTTGATTATCTGTTCTCAGGGTTCTTCTGTGATACTATATATAACCTCCTGGAAACAGAGGACTGTGGAAATACTGATAGTATCAACGGAAATCATTGTAACTTCTTTGGAAAGGGCGTATTCCATCAGTCTCATTGCCTCATTTGTTAAGCTGAATCGCCATCCTCAGTGACAGATCTTTTCAGTGTCCAAACTTCCTGCAAGGATTTATGTTATTAACCCCATTCTGTTTGAGTTTAGATCAGGAGTGTCCCTTAGGTTATTTTAGGAACCCAGGTTTCCTGTAGTTTGCAAAAGCTGGCCCAGCCCACTGGCAGAAAATCGGCTTCTGATAGCATAGTCCTGTGGTAACAACTTTGGTATCTTGCACAGATAAGCAGCCTTGATATAGGTCCATGTGGTTAAGGAGGAAGACATTGTCAGTAGTTACTTTTACGGGGGAAATTCTAGTTAGCAATTTTTTTCCAGTTCGAGGTAAACATGTAAATCTGGGCTTATCATAAATAGCAATATATCCAAAGTATCATTCTCAGACTACACACACATTTTTGACTCTAGCTTTCTGTGTAACGTTAGAAAAACAAACAAACAAAAAAGCATAGTCAGATCACCTGTTACCTCAAAATAAGGAGCTGTGTGGCAGCATCAGGAAGCATAATGAGTTAAGCCAGAGTTAACAAGGAGCAGGACTGAGTGTGAAACCCCTGCAGTTCAGGCCTGATCATTGAAACTGGCACCTGATTGCCCTTACAAGTAATACCTGTTCACTCAGTTCTTGAAACAATCAAATATATACCGTAAATATCATGGTTCTGCTAACACCTTTTGTATGTTTTCTGAAGCCACTGGTAGAACTAACCTTTTTAACCATCTGCTGAGGACAGAAGTCACGTTATAAGTCAAGTGGAACTTTGAGTTCTATTTCCATTTCTAAACATTTGACCACAAAATTAAACCTCAGATTCTTAAAGAAGAATTCAGTCTTCTGGGTAAGTGGGATCTGTCCACTCGTTCATTCAACAGTTACTGAGCTGCTGCTTCATGTAGAATGTACAAGTGGGTTAAAAGATGTTTGAGGAGATTACTGTCTCGTTAGCCATCCAACTACTGATCACTCATGCTGAAGTTTTGAATCAGAAAAATAAAAGAGTTGAACCAATATTTGTTAAATTTTGCACACAAATAGCCCTAGGGAGCACAGAAGGGAAGACTTTTTCCATTGAAAAAATGTATGACTTTTCTGAATAAATTAATATGTATCTTAATCATCTACGTTTCAAATGAGGAAAAGATTAATTTAACAGAATCATTCTGTAAAACCCCTACTGCTTTGAATCCTATGAAAACTTGTTGCTAATTTGAGGCTTTCAAATGTAAAGTCATAAGATAAGTTGAGCAGTCAATAACCTTGAAATTTAGGAAAGTGACTGACATGGACTAGCCAGAACGTTTTTTGCAGTAATTTGATTTATAACTCTGCCCTAATCACTCTTAAAAATCAGCTAGACAGTAAAAAGTTCTCTACCTTCAAACCTCTTGATGAAGTTTTGCAGATTAATCTGAATGGGTTGAAAGTTTGATGAAAGGATGGAGAGCATCTAAATTTAGTTTTTCTGGATAGCCACACACAAAAGAATGAGACTAGACCACTATCTTATACCATGCATAGATATCAACTCAAAATGGATTAGAGACTCCAATGTAAGATCTGAAACAATAAAACTCCTAGAAGAAAACATAGGCAGTATTCGCTTTGCCTTTGGTTTTAGCAATATCTTTCTGCATATGCCTCCTCAGGCAAGGAGACAAAAGCGTAACTAAACAAATGGGACTATTATCAAACTAAAAAGCTTCTGTACAACAAAGGAAACATCAACAAAATGAAAACCTACCAAATGGGAGAAGATATTTACAAATCATGTATCTAATATCCAAAATAGATAAAGAATTCAAGCAACTCAACAACAAAAAAGCTAACAATCCAATTAAAAAACGAGCAGAGAAACTGAATAGATATTTTTCCAAAGAAGGTATATAGATGGCCAACAAGCATGTGAAAAATGTTCAACATCACTAATTATCAGGGAAATGTAAATCAAAACCACAGGGAGATATCACTTCACACCCATTAGAATGGCTATTATCAAAAAGACAAGAAATAAGTGCTGGAGAGGAAGTGAAGAAAAGGGAACCCTTGTGCACTTTTGGTGGGAATGTAAATTAGTGCAGCCACTATGGTAAATCACATGGAGATTCCTCAAAAAATTAAGACTAGAACTATCATATGATGTAGCTATTCCACTTGTGGGTGTTTATCCAAGGAATACAAAAACACTAATCTGAAAAGATATATGCACCCCTGTGTTCATCACAGCATTATTTAGAATAGACAAGATGTGGAGACAACCTAAGTGTTCACTGATGGATGAATGGATAAAGAAGATACACACACACTTACAATGGAATAATAGCCATAAAAAGATGAAATCTTGGCATTTGGGACAACATGGATGGACCTTGTGGGTATTAGGTTAAGTGAAATAAACCAGATGGAGAAAGACCAATACCATATGATTTAACTCATATGTGGCATATAAAAACAAGCAAAACAGAATGAATGAAGAAACCAAACTGAAACAAATAGATACAGAGAACAGAGTAGTGGTTAGCAGAGGAGAAGGGGGTGGAGGGAGGGCAAGATGGGTAAAGGGGGTCAACAATATGATGACAGTTGACAACTAACCTTTTGGTGGTGAGCACACTGTAGTTTATATAGATGTCAAAATATAATATTATACACATGAATCTTATGTGTTATAAACCCATGAAACTATAAATAAATAAAAATTTAATAAATAAATTTACTTTCATTAACTTATGAAACAGCAACATACTTTGCCCAATTTACTTAGGTTCAGAATTTTCATTTGTACAGTTTGAACCAGAAGAAGTACCTTTTTATTGGTTTATTTTTTTCTAAAATTCTAAGACTAAATTGTTATTACAATGTCTTCACAAAATTATTAATAGAATGCCTCCATAATTATCTCACGTAAATATTTAGATAAATAGCTATGTATTAGCTGAATTTTCTCTAACTCTTAAAATATTATTTCTAAAGGTATATTTCAGGTTAAGAAGGATTAAGCTGCAGAGATATAATGTTTAATGATATTTCTCAAGTGATAAGAACTTACTATCAGAAGCATGTAATGTATTAGTACCCTCATTATGGAGTTCAGATTCTCTCTTCAGCAGAAAATGCTCAGGGCATATGTGAGTGATGATAATTTTTTTTTCTATGCCTATATTCCTATAGCATTTCTTATCATGATGTCATTGTGTAACTGCATTTAAAGTGGGCTCTTAGGGACTTCCCTGGTGGCACAGTGGTTAAGAATCCACCTGTCGGGGCTTCCCTGGTGGCACAGTGGTTGAGAGTCCGCCTGCCGATGCAGGGGACACGGGTTCGTGCCCCGGTCCGGGAAGATCCCACATGCCGGGGAGCGGCTGGGCCCGTGAGCCATGGCTGCTGAGCCTGCGCATCCGGAGCCTGTGCTCCACAACGGGAGAGGACACAGCAGTGAGAGGCCCGTGTACAGAAAAAAAAAAAAAAAAAAAAAAGAATCCACCCGTCAATGTGGGGGACACAGGTTTGATCCCTGGTCCGGGAGGATCCCACATGCCGTGGAGCAACTAAGCCCATGCACCACAACTACTGAGCCCATGTGCCACAACTACTGAAGCCCACGTGCCTAGAGCCTGTGCTCTGCAACAAGAGAAGGCACCGCAATGAGGAGCCCGCGCGCCACAACGAACAGTAGCCCCCACTCCCCGCAACTAGAGAAAGTCCACGTACAGCTATGAAGACCCAACACAGCCCAAAATAAATAAATTTAAAGAAAAGATGATTCTTTAATCAATCAATCAATCAATCAATAAAGTGTGCTGTTAAGCATTTGCCAATTAAAGAAACTCAACATAAAGACCCAAAGACCCCATCTGAGTTTGCTAAATGATGCAGTGTTAATAAAACTGTGGCTCATTGGAATCTAGTGTGTTACAGGATTTTTTGCACACTTAGCTCTTCAACTGATTTGGTTTGGATTCTAGTCAAATTACTTGGTACCTTGGTTAAGTGGGCTTGTGAAAAATACCTGATATATACAACCACTTCCTATGGAGCTAATAGCTATGTGTTTGCTAAGTATTTTGTGAGAAGAAAGGATCAGAGAGCAAAGAAAGCTGGATTTCCTTAAAAGCACTGAACTGTAACATGTATGTAAAGACTGGGTAATTACTGGGCAGAAACAGGCCTGCCAGTAAAAGCCAAATATATGCAGCTCCCTTCTTCTGCTGAAAATCTGTCCTAGTTTCATGTTAAATTATATATTAAAAGAATACTGCATTTTTCTATAATGATGTTTTTATAATATAGAGGGTGTTTCTGACCAAAGACTCTACATCCACAATATATGATAAAAGCAAAGGTATAATGATAAAATATCATACTCAACTCATTTAAGTAGTAAAGTATATTCTAAACCTCATAATGGACAAATACAGTCACTGTGAGGTGGTTCTATAAGTCTCTAATATATTTTGAAAAGGTATATATCATGTTCAAACCAATTTCTACTATATCTTAAATTATAACTATATAAAATGAACACATTAACTTTAATGACCACTTATTTACACTAATATAAGTCTGTTCCCCAACAAGAAAGATGTACATATGTATATGGTTGTTTGTATGAGTTAGATAACTGGCATCTTTTAAAAAATTGTTCAAGAAAGTTTGAAGGAATGAGTTTTCATGTAGCATGAGGAGGTAATCAAAATCATTCTCCCATATTTCCTTAATTCTAAGGTGCCATATGTTGTATATGTCCTTAAGTTAGTGAAACTTTTTTTGGAAAGAAATAGCAAGTACACCCGATGCGCACATTAGAAGGAAAATTCTGGTTTTATAAATTTTATAATGAAAAAAAGAAAATGGAGTACATATTTTTATTTACCTTAGAATTAAATTTGAATTTAAGCTTAATTTCTACAGTAACCTTTAGAAATTTTTATTATGCATTCTTTCTTGATGATAATTTGTAATTTGCTATGATTGATTTAGAATTTCCAAATTTCCATCCATTTTTAGAATTCAAAATTTTGGCTAAAACCATCAATTATTGGAAATCCTCTCAATGTAGACTGTGCATGAGGCCAGTACCTGAGCTGATCCTCTAGGGAGCTTCATGGAGAGTATAATAAGGGGAGCCCTTGTTGAGTAATTTATAGTTGATTAACATCATCACGAATTGCTCCCAACTTTATTCATGATTCTGAACACTTGAGATAATTGAAATACCAAAAGAACGAGTATAAAGCTATTAGGACGAGTGGATACTTGAGCCTACTCACAGTCTCTTGGAGGCAGAGGCTCATTTTGTGCATAAGTGTAAAGAAATTTATTTTTGGAAAAATAATTCTAGTTCCAGTTAGAAGATGCTGAACTCAGAGATTTCATTTATCACTGCTCAAAGTGTTTAGAGCCATTGAAAACATTTCCCCCTAGACATTGACATGATGGACTTATTTTAATCAGCAATTACAAAAGTTGACCAAGTGCCAGGCATCAGTGAGTAGATTATTGGGCAAAAATCAGTTTTTTCCCCTTGTACAAAACCTGGATGCATCCTGTCCAAGGACAGACTTAAACAGGCAAGGGAAAGTTTATTGAAAACGATTGCAGTTGGAGAGAGAGATTGGACTAAACTCTGCTGAAACACAAGGTGGGACAGTTTATCAATTCTGGAGTGAGCTAGTGGACTGGTACTGGAGGACATTAGGAGGAGACTGGTTAATGTGATTAGGCCATCTGTGTTTGCTAATCAGCACTTATTGAAGTTAGACTCTTGCCCTCCCACAGAGAATGCGGTGCTATCTTTCTTGATGATTACATTTCGAAAAATGGCTCCCATGTCCGTGAGAAAGACATTCCTGGGTTGTAAATCTGGCAAGATTACTAGAAGAAGATTTACGTGTCAAAGGGGTGAAAAAAGAATTTGCATGTTTTTTAGAGTAAATGTTCTAAATAAGGGGAGGTCAAGGGCCTATAAGTCAGGAAGAAACCTGTCTAAAGTTTTATTAAGCTGAAAGGAATGTGAAGGCTGTCTTGGTCAATCTAAACCTTGAACACAGGTAAAGATGTTTGCCAACTCTAGAGAAAAGCCTACAAGTACAGCAAGCTCCTTTACCTTTAATCTCCCATCCTCCCTAATCTGATTTAGATATTTCCCTTGTGTTGTCACAGGCTTACCAATATCACAGAATTTATCAGGTCAAATTGCAATTTTTTGTCTGTTTACTACTCTTGACACTAGACTGTAAGGTACCTGAGAACAGGGATCCTGTTTACATTTGTAACCACAGGACCTACTGTAATTCCCCTTACCTCAATTAATGCCTGCTAAAATAAACTGAATTCTAAAAAAATAACAGAAAAGTAGCTGAGATAGGAAATAAGAATGTGGGGATTACAAAAAAATTAAGAGCCTTTAGTTTAGTAAAATGAAGATGGTAAGGGAATATGATCAGAAGCCATATATTCCTAGAAGGTATGAAATTTTCTAGTAAATCCTAGAAAACTAGAAGTTGGCCACACCCAGTGGAGATAGGAAAGAGGGCTCACATTTAATGTACACTATATGGTAGACACTATGTTAGCATATCAAATTTAATCCTTTATCTGTGAAGAAAGCACTGCAAACCCTATTTTATAAGTAAGAAAACTGATACCTGGAGTGGCCATATACCACCTACAGAACAGTGAACCAAGATTTAACCACTCACCTTTATGGCCCCAAAGCTGTTAAATTTGGCTGCCTTAAACATAAATTATAATAGTTTAAGTTTAGGAGAGAAACATGATCAATACTTTTAACTTTGCATATGAGATGATATCCCTAAGAAGGGATCACCCTCAAAATATAAATAGAATCAATAAGTATCAGATGTGTCTTTAAATACTAGAGACAAGCAAGGTTGTAAAGAAAACTGGTGATGTTTGGGGGTACCTTGCAAAACTTTTGAAGGTGGTGTCACCACAAGGAGACTCTGTCTCTTGGTAGCACCATCAGCTCTGCTTCTGGATTGGATGGATTTTGAGATGACATTAGAAGTGCTCTTCTCTTAGAGTTAGGACATTCTCGGATTCTTTAGTAATGAAATACCTTTGATTCTTTGCTTTATCACCAAAAAAGATGGTTTAAAGGAACAACCTTTTTGTTTTTCCAGATACACACTGGGGATGCTATTTACTAACTCTCACTACATGCTAGAGATATGATGGTAGTCCCCTTATATATCGCAGTATACCGTACAGAAAATATTAAGGCTACTGGCATCAGTCCCATATGGTTAAATAAGCTATTTAAAGGAGGATATTCCTGAACTGGAGAGGGATGTCTGGGACAAGAGCAAGCAGGATGAGGATTTAATCAACAATTTAGTTTTCTCTGGAAGCCTGATAAAATTCAAATACCCATGTCTCGCTTACATGGGACTTATTTTTCAACATAATATGGCTTGACAATTTTTCTTAAGAATTTGGGATGAGAAGGAAAAACATAATAATTTAATCTAGTCAATAAGAGGAATATTGATGTTCCTCATATTTCTTTGAAGTCCTTTGGTAAATTTCTTGACTTGTCATCTGACTGACTTTTACCCTTTTCTAGAAAAAAAGCATACCGGGAGGAAGTAAGACCTAGTGCTTTTTAGTGTACTCTTGGCATTCTTCCAACTCTTCTGGAAAACATCATTCTTTCACTTATATTCCTGTCGAACTGTAAGTTGAAATGAAGAACCCTCTTACCCAGCCTCTTACACGAAAGTATCACGATATTCTTTAAAAGACCCTATCCAAACAGACACATTTTAAATAATTATTAGTTCATCATCATGACCCAACAAGACTGCAGGGTTGCTTAGCAACAGAATCAGGCACTCTTAAGAGGAACATGCATGGGAACAATGGTGAAAAGTGATGGAGATCTTACAAAGGCAAATTCTTTGAATTAAATCTTTGTGAAAAGACATCACGGGGAAAATGAGTTTTTTAACCTAAGAATTGTTTCCTGAGATTGATACATTATTTCATAGCTAAACATCAACCACTTTCCATAGAATAGATAGAACAATGGAACTTTTAGTCTTTACATAATTTAGGGCACTGACAAATCATTATTTATCAGTGTTAGCTTGAAAGTGAATAATATTTCTGTGTTGTCCCATTATCTTTAAAACTGTATAGATACATAAAGAAAGGAAGTTACATACAAAAATAAATACTGAAAATGTATTTGATTAATGATGTTCTATTTTTATGTCATACATAGACTATAAAAAATTGTATTCTTTTAAATTTGAACAAGATATAAGTATATATATATACATATATATATATATATATATACATACATACATACATACATACATACATACATACATACACACAAACATGCATTATCTATCTAATTCCCATTTCCAGTGGAAAAAGAAAAGAAAAGAAAAAGCCTGCAAAGCATTGTCTCTTTGGGAGTCCTAGATTGACTAATTTTTGACTAGTTTGACTGAATGGGCTGATTTTATACTACAATACCTGTAAAGGCACTAACTTGCTTCTATCAGTAAATGGAAGAAAATCCAGTACATATGGGCTCTGTTGATGCAATATGTAAACACCCAGCAAGTTCAAAGAGTAAGCTCAACATCCTGGCAGAAGACCTCAACTTTGACCCTAGTCCCATCTCTGGCTTGGACAATTCACTTAACCACCATAGACCTCATATTCCTCATCTATAAAAGGAGGCCTCCAAGATTATTTTCAGCTCTAAAATTCCTAAAGTTCATGTCCATCAACTCTAAGTAGCATCATTCTTTTTTTCTCACAGAAGAATTGTTTGTTTTACTGCATTGGTTATTTGACTACTGTCTTTATGTAAATACTAGAAGTAGCAGGCTTGTTCACCAATACATTCAGGTATCAGGCAGAAAATTTTCAATACTGGGTTTTTGTTTGTTTCTTTCTTCATGGCTGATTGCATGTTGCAGAGCTGATTTTTAGTTTCTGGAAGTTAAAAACATGCAGGTGTAGATATAATATGCTGCAGCCATTTATATCACCAGCCATAATGTTTTAAAACAACTGGCTTTTTTGCATAGTCTTTAGAAGAGGGTTAGATGAGCACTTCTGTTTTCCTTTTCTTGAGAAGTTTTATAAAAACACCAAAAGGTCATCTTTAAACTGTCAGACAAGATTAACAACAAAATCTTGGAAGACAGCCAGTCCACCAAGGAAACAAACCCAAAGGACTCTTTACAGATGCAAATCTTAAATAAGCAACAGAACCTGAGAGTGGGGTGAGGGCAGGGGAGAGAAATACTTTGTAGCAAAGAAATACATTCAAGAGATGCCTCGTGGCCTTGAACTGTTGGAAAGGAGTAGCAGTAAACAAACCTGGCCCCCAGCAATTGCTAAAGGGCACATTCATTAGGAAGTTGGAAGCAAGAAGTCTAAGATCATGAGTCAGAGAAGCAGAATCATGAGCCACACCCACACTGGGTTCTATATGCTATTGTTAAAACAAAGAGAAGTTGATGTAAATATTTTAATTGCAAGGAATTGAAAAAGTGGTTATTAATCCCACTAGTTGATGCCAGGCCAGGTTTCTGATTATACAACTGAGGATGTAGCTCTATAGTCCTGACAGCTGGGTAGTAGAGAAGATGCAGTTTTCTTCCCACAAAAATACCACTTCTCCTACTAACACTTCTAAAGGGAGAGAAAGCCTTTAACAGAGAACACATTAAAGGAGAGTCACAGTTATTTAAAACCAGAAACTTAAATATTGATGGAAGAAGCAAGTAGGTTTAGGAAGAGAGCAAGCTACAGAAATTGATAAAAGCTTTGCACTTTTAGTTGAAATTTTTAAAATTATAAACAGAAATGGAGAATTCTCTGCCATTTGTATTTTATCCAGTATTCAACTAAGTGGCCTATTAGTTTAGTAGGATGAAAAGTATCTTGCTGGCAAATGTGGAAACTAATACTGAAACAAAACTATAAGGCAGAGACATATTTTTGTAGCAAAGGATTTCACCAGCGCTGTCAGGGTTGACACAAGAATCATATTATAGGGGCTTCCCTGGTGGCGCAGTGGTTGAGAGTCCGCCTGCCAATGCAGGGGACACGGGTTCGAGCCCTGGCCTGGGCAGATCCCATATGCCAGGGAGCAACTAAACCCGTGCACCACAAGTACTGAGCCTGCGCTCTAGAGACCGTGAACCACAACTACTGAGCCCATGTGCTGCAACTACGGAGGCCCACGCGCCTACAGCCCGTGCTCCACAATGAGAGAGGCCACTGAAATGAGAGGCCTGTGCACTGCAACCAAGAGTAGCCCCCGTTTTCCGCAACTAGAGAAAGCCCACGCGCAGCAACGAACACCCAACACAGCCAAAAATAAATAAATTAAATAAATACATTTAAAAAAGAAACTGTCAAGGTTATCAAAAACAAGAAAAGCCTGAGAAACCACCACAGCCCAGAGGAGCCTAAGGGGGCTTGATAACTAAATGTAATGTGGTGTCCTGGATGGAAGCTTGAAATGGAATTAAGGACACTAGGCAAAAGCCAAGGAAATCTGAATAAAGTACAGACTCTGGTTAATATTATTGTATTAATATTGGCTCGTTAATTGTAAAAAAGCTACCACACTAGTGTACGGTGTCAATAATAGAGGAAATTGGGAATGAGATATATAAGAACTCTGTATTATCCCCTTAATTTTTCTGTATATCTAAAACCATTCTAAAATAGATATAGTCTATTAGATAAAACAAAAAAGGTAATGATGAGTTGATTGTAACATCAGACTAGTGATACTTTGAGATAACTATAAAAACTGCCTTAGGAAATTGTCTGTGGTATCTGCTGGGGATATAGTCACAGGTACTCCTAATATTATTGTGGTTTGTTGTCTGCATTTAGATTTAAAGGACATGCTAAATACTAAATTGCAGCTAGAGGTTAGTGAAATTAAAGATGTAATATTCCCATCCAGATTCCACATACACTTTGATACATATTAAGAATCCCCTGCTCTTTGGTGAGGTCTAATTTTATGAAAGTGAAACTCAGAGAGATGAATTAGGTTGTTCCAGCTTTTAAAAAGCCCGCATTCTAGGGTCAAGAATTCTTACTGAGCCTTGTTGAAACTGTTTGCTACACTACCCCCTAATTTTGGAACTGCTAAACAGAGAGTTGGGAACTCTTCCTAGATTAAAAGTACTGCCTTGGCCTTGTGCAATTATACTGTTTAGGTTGCTGGACAAATCCAAGGATAAAACTGGCCTGGACCTAGTGATGGGCAATTCCAAAAGCAAGCTGAATGTGAGAAGTTCACTCACAGAGAACCCTAGTGTCAAAAAGCCTCTCTACTTGGGAATGGCTGAACACCGGGAAAATAAGCCCTGGTTCAGCTGTAAAGAGAGCACATCCTTGGCCTTTTTTCCCCCTTAAGTCCGGAAACTGATGATCTGGTCAGCTTAGGAGAGGGAGGGAGGGAAGGAGGGAGGGAGGAAAATGAGAGAGAGAGAGAAACCTGTTAATAGGTGGTGCCAATTTAAAGAGAGAAGGAAAGGGTTTCTTATATACGTATATGCTAATATTATTCCTAAAGCCAATTCTGATAAATCCTTCGGGAAAGAAAGAGATGCAGCCACCTGTTAATGTGGCTTCAGCTTCTTTGTTTCCAACTGTTACAGCGGTCACCAGACCAGCCATTCCACTTGGGGCGGGGCCAGGGGGTTAGAGGGGGAACATCTGTCCACTAAGGACACTACTGAACAGCAACAAAATCTTGGGGCGACCCCTCTCTCTTTCCTCGAGTGCTTTCGCTAGCCGGTCCTACTTCCCCACTCCTTTGGGAGTTTCCTGTTCCATTACGTAGGCAAGAGGGCGGGCGAGAGGTCCCAGCTTTCCTAATTGTGAGTGGTTTGGCTGGGTGTGTACGTGCGAGTAACTGTGTGTGTGTGTGTGTGTGTGTGTGTGTGTGTGTGTTGAGGGAAAGTGGAGCTTGCTACAGGGGCTTAGAAAAACTAGTCGCCAATTTAAAATATTTTCGGAGTGTTTGAATGATATCTTCAAAGCTAATCCCACTCTCAAATTCAGCGAAATGAACAATACAGATAAGGAAGATGAAGAGGGTGGAAAACCCACACAGCGGAATGGAGCTGTCCATGCCGCGGGAGTGACAGGGGAGCGCTCAGAGGTAAGGCGCTCTGCAGAGAAAGTCACTCTGGCTCTTCTCTCTCGGTCCACCAGCCAGCGACGCTTCTTCTGTAAAAGCATTCCTAGAAAATAACCCTACAACCGGGAAGGGTAGCGATCTTTGAGCGCAGTTTCCAGGAGCTGGTCCCCGCAGCAGGGAGAGGCCCCTCTCCCCCCGCGGCTGGCGCGGAATGTGGCGATCCGGCCCGGCGCGGGGGATGACTTCCTGCGGCCGGAGCTCGGCGGCGGGAGCGGCGGGAGCAGCTGCTGCAGCTGGCAGGTGGGGTGGGGGCCGGCCGAACTGACCAAGCACAGACCCGGCGCGGCGGCACTGCGGCCCCGGGGCAGCCGGCGCGGGGACATGCGCTGATTCGATCCCTCCGGAGAAGGTAAGCAGCCCGGCTATTATTAGCCTCGGCCACACTGCGCGGTGCTTTCTGCTTGGTTAGTAATGGGGTTTGTAATACAGAGGGAAGAAGGGGAATATCCCTGCCGCCTTCTGCAATGGGAAAAAGAGCAGCAACTGGAATTGAAATATTAATCAGCCAAGTGCTTGAGATTATTGGAGGAGCGGTGTTACTGGGCAAACAAAGAAGGCGGTCAGCCTCTGTAATCTTAAGATAATCAACCATTGCTGTGCCACACTCGCTTCGATATTGAAGAGGATTCAGAATGTAAAATAATTTGAGTTTCACTTTTACGTTGCTACCTTCAACCTTCGCTTGGTTAATTTCTGGTTTGCGAGCAGCAGGTTCTTGTCAGCAGCCTAGAGAAGTAATCGGAAATCTTCCCTCTCCTTTTGCCTTCCTCAGTCTTCTCCCTTTCCAGTTATTAGAATGGGTCTGCACATTTCAACGTCAAACACCCACTTCAATACTGAACCTTTAGAAAGAATCTCAAATTAGAGGAGAAACTTACCTCCTGGAGTTCAGCTTGGGTTGAGCAGCACTTGTCCCCACTTCTCCCTTCATTTACCATCTTCTCTGGTCAATCATTTCATTGATTCCCCCACCCCCCACCCCGGGGATGCTGTGCTCATTAACAAGCCAGCTCTTGTCAGCTCCTGTCCACCACCTCTGTTCCCTGACTGATTTTTCAAGGACCCAGAAAGGACATGGCCTTATACCATGTTTGGACTATTATCTGTGTCCTTCCCCAAAATGCATGGCATGAAAAATCCTTTAAACCCAGTACCAACATGGTTTCCGATAACTCCCTTCATTGTAGTCACTGCAGCTACCAGATGGGTTTCGAGGACAGCAGAATCTGTTGGGGTGTGAGAAAGAGGGCTATACCTACATATTTTGCTCCACGTGCCTAAGAATAGGTGGAAGTAGAAATGCAAATGTCAGTCTGTCCCGTTTTTCTTGAAGCTTTTTTAGTCCAGCTAGGTTGTGAGACACCTAGCTGGGTAGGGTATGGGGCAAGTCCTCCTGCAAAAGCAAGCAGTGTGTTTGTCCTAGGATTCCCCCAATAACCTCAAAAGAGATTCCAGAGAGGCTTTTCCCACAGGCAGTCAGAAAGCCAGGGGAGGTGGCCAAGGTAAACCTCAGGTTATTTGGGCATCCTCAAGTTAGTCTCCCCTTTTAGGGGTTCTGACCTAGGATTTCCCCACAAACGCTTTGCTGCTGAGCTCAAGTGCCGATTCTTGTTGCCCACCTAGGGATGTACAATTGAATGATATTCTGTGAAATGGTGAAGATTGCTATGGTGGGGATTACAAATGTGCCACTTCACCAACAGAGAACAGTTGCAATAAGCCAGACTGTGTGGTGTCTGTGTGCCAATATTCCATTTAAAAAGAGATTTGTTATCTTTAAATCTGAAATTAAAGAGACAGTTTGACTCAAAAGGCCATGGATTTTATTTTAACAAATTAAAATAGGAGACCAATGAAAAAGAGGTCCAGGGTTTATAGCTAACCTTCTTACCTTCTTTTTTAAATATTGCTTTAGAACAAGATACTGGTTCTGAAAAATCATGTTACTTCTATTATATATCGTTCTTGTTTTTCTGATTACAAATTCTCTATTTATAGATACACTTTGGAAAGAGTTGAGTTGGTTTCTTTGTCTCTATCTTCAGTATATGAGGCAGAAGGAGTGGAGGGGGGTGGGCAAATCCCACTCCAAATGGCCCCCTCAGAGAACTGTTCCCCGGACCATGCAAACCTCTGGACCGATATTGTTTTGGCTGGTTGTTATTATTATCTTTAAATGCGGTTTGGGTTTGAAATATTAAATTTTCAATATTCTAAAATTTTGGCTCAGGCACACCAACTAGAAGAGAGAACAAAGAACAAGAAGAGCAAAACTATTTTCCACCTTTCTTACCTAATTGTAAAATATTTAATTATATGAATAATTATTCTGAATAATAAGTGAAAAACATATTAAAATAATAATTCATTTTTTAGAAAGTAGCCCAAGGTTTATGAAATACAGGTGAGCGCAATTGATCTTAAGTACAGTAAAAATTTCTGTAATTTTGAAAGGTGTTTTTATGTTGAGTATTAGTACATGAAAATATGCTAATGATGGTTAGAAATTGAAATGTCTGTTACTTTGTTTCTGAAGAAGCTGAGTTCTTTGGCAAGAAATGGGTCAGGATTAGGGGACTGGAGCCGCCAAAGCCGGCATCATACCTGCCAGTGATTGTATAGGTGAGATGAATGCATGAAGTTATGGATTAGGGTTGGAGAAGCCTTCTGGGGAAGAAAGAAAACAAGATAGAAAATAGAATTTGTTATTTTAGTGCAACTAAGATAATTAAATTTAAGGTATTTCTGAATTTGGACTTCGTTATATTTAAACAATTTCTGAGGAAAGTTTCTAAATTCCAAGCCCTAGGTAGAAATAGTTGTATGGTTTCCTAACCGAAACTAATTTATGACTCTATTTCCTTTGTTAAAAACGTTTCCCAGAGAAAGGAAAAATTAATTGCCCCGTGTTAAGGAGGAGTAATACCAAATAGAAGGATGTATTCTATTAGTTGCTAAATGAACTGTAGGAACTTTTTTGTAGATATGACAAGATAGAATTGAAATCAATCTGTTGCTTTCCAATCACGTAAAGAAAAACATTTAGTCTGGTGGGTGGTCAGTGTTATCAGTAATTTAAGACTTGAGTACCCACTTAGGATTCACAAAGTTGCCCTCTCTTTACAAAAGGCATTTTCTGGTGCTGCATTACTGCCATTAGCTACAATTGAAATAGACTTATCCTGAGATTTTGAAAAACAGAAAAAGAAATAGTAGGATTAATAAGGCTTTGCCTCCACTGAGAATGGGTAGAAAAAGTGCTATTTTGAAAGTTATCAATGGCCTCTTAATTGCCAGATTTCTGCGCTGTTTCAACCTGCTCTTTATGTCTTTATTTTTAAGCTCTCTTCTAAGTTCTTTTTTAAAAATTTTACTGCTTAGTGTTTTATTCACTAAAATAGCATTTTTAATTGAAGTATAGTTGATGTGTAATATTAGATAAGTTACAGGTGTAAAATATAGTGACTCACGATTCTTAAAGGTTATACTCCATTTATAGTTATAAAATATTGGCTATATTTTCTGTGCTATGCAGTATATCCTTATAGCTCATTTTATAATAATAGTTTGTACCTCCTAGTCTCCTATCCCTATATTGTTCTTTTTTTAAAAATTAAATACTTGTGTTCAAAAGTATTATTAATAAGTAATACATAAAGAGATATCTCTTTATCTAGTTTCTCACTAATCCCCTTAAATTACCTCATGACCAGCCTAGAACAAGTGCTGTTTATTTCTAGTTTGTGCCTCATGATATCACGACTATATGTCTTCATTTGTTCCTTTCACTCACCCTGCTACACGTTGAAACCTTGCTCACAGCATACACTGCCTCTTCCATGAACCCTTCCCCATACCCACCTTCCTTCTCATTTCAGATGTGTTTCTCCCTTGTCTAAATGCCTGTGGCACTTTCTATTTTGGTCTATCCTTTAGTTTGAACATGATTTGCTGTTGTAAAATAACCCTAGGGAGCAGAGTCTTTGACTAACAACTTTTTATTACCTGAAACTCATAATACAGTGCCTAGCTATGTATATGCAAAGTAGATGTTCAGCAATTTGATTTTAGTGAAGAAATTAGCTATTATTTTCCAGGGGTGTATATCCACCTACTCTAATATCCAAGTTAGGCTCTAAATAGTGTGTGCAGGTACATTTTAGTTTAAAATCCCTATATAATAATATACTGAAAGTACATTCAAGCAGTTATATTCAACAAAAGTTATTGTGAGCTTACATGCCCTTAAGTGGATATTGGCTCATCCGTATCAAAAAGCATAGTAAGCATTACAAAAGAAAACTTTAAAGAAGACATTGTACCAGCTTTCAGTATGCTTTCATTCTACTGAAAACAAGTAAGCAGGGGAAGATGTCTTGCATAAATAAGTACTAGTCTTAAAGCGCTCTGCTAGGTACTTTCATCTGTGGTGTATAATTTCATCCTTCTACTATATGCTAATTTTACACTGAGACTCAGAGATCTTACCTAAATGGCAGAGATTCTTTCCACATTCACATGCTGTTCTTTGAAGTGTTAACGAGTGAAGGAAAACTATAAAAACATAATCAGAGTAGTTTAAAATGGTTTTGTGGTCAGGCTTTCCAGTGCTTTTTAAACTTTTGGGTCTTAACATCCCCTTTAATAATTCAATAAAGGCTATGCGTCCACTCCCCAAGTACATACACAACACACACACATAGAATTTTGCCTGTAATTGCAGGTGTTCGCGGACCTAATAAAGCCCTCCTTTGCAAATGCTTTAAGGACATCTACGCTGGACTCAGTTTTTCTTTTTGCTTGTTGTATGCTTAATATTTATTTTTGTACCTATTAAAATTAAACAAATTGTTATCTGTTATAGATTGAGATATAAACCTAAGCAGCTTCGTACTTTACAACTTTTCTTTTTGCATTTTTGTATTCTGTCCTCTCTCACACAAACACACAAATTTATATAAATGAGATCAAATGATACTTTTCTGTGAAGAGAATGCTTAGAATTTATTCTTAACGATTTTTCTATATATCACACGTCAGTGTTAGCTGTAGTCATCATGTTGTACATGATGTCCATAGTATGTATTTATCTTACAATTGGAAGCTTGTACCTTTGACCATCTTCCTCCAATTTCCCCTCCCCTGACCCTCTGTCTCCTGTAACCACAGGTCTGATCTCTTTTTCTATGATTGTTTTCTTTTTTTTTAGGTTCCACATATAAGTGAGATCATATAGTGTTTGCCTTTCTTTCTCTGACTTATTTAACTTAGCATAAAGCCTTCAAGGTCCATTTCTGTTGTCTCAAATGGTAGCATTTCTTTGTTTTCTTACAGATGAATAATATTTCAGTGTGTGTGTGTGTGTGTGTGTGTGTGTGTATACATATAATACGTATATATCTATAAATATATAAAACAACCTCTTTACCCATTTGTCCATCAATGGGCACTTAGATTGTTTCCATGTCTTGGCTATTATAAATAATGCTGCTATGAACATGGGGGTGCAGATATCTTTTTGAGTTAGTGTTTTCATTTTCTTTGGATATATTCCCAGAAGTGGAGTTGCTAGATATATGTAGTTCTAGTCTTAATTTTTGAGGATCCTCCATACTGTTTTCCATACTGGCTTTACCAATCTACAATCCCACCAACAGCACAAGGCTTCCCTTTTCTCCACATCCTCACGAGCATTTGTTATCTCTTGACATTTTTGAGGATGACTGTTCTAACAGGTGTGAGGTAATATCTCAATGTGGTTTTAATGTGCATTTCCCTAATGACTAGTGGTATTGAGCATCTTTTCATGTACCTGTTGGCTTTTCGTGTGTCTTCTTTGGAGGAATGTCTATTCGGGGCCTTTGCTCATTTTTTTAATTGGGTAATTTTTTTTTTTGCTATTGATTTGTATGAATTTTTAATTTATTTTGGATATTAACCCTTATCAGATATATGGTTTACAAATATGTTTTTCGCATTCTATAGGTTGTCTTTTCAATCACTTTGTTGATTTGTTTTTGTTTTCATTTGCTGTGCAGAAGCTTTTTAGTTTGATGTAGTTCCATTTGTTTATTTTTTATTTTGTTGTTTGTGTTTTCAGTGTCATATCCAAAAAGTCATTACCAAACCCATGTAATGAGCTTTATTCCTATGTTTTCTTCTGGCAGTTGCATAGTTTCAGGTCTTACATTTGAGTCTTTAATCCAATTCAAGTTAGTTTTGTGTATAAGATATTGGTCCAATTTCATTCTTTTACATGTGAATATCCAATTATCCCAGGGTTCCCTTGTATGTAACTTCTCTCTTTTCTCTTGCTGGTCTTAAAATTCTTTCTTTGTTTTCGACTTTTGATGATTTAATTGCAATGTGTCTCAGAGTAGCCCTATTTGAGTTCAACCTATTTGGGCTTGTTTGGACTTCATGGATATGGATGTCCATTTCTCATCCTAGGTTTGGGAAGGTTTCATCCATTATTGCTTTAAATATACTTTTTTCCCCTTTCTCTCTCTCTTTTCTTCTTCTGGAATTCCCATACATGAACATTGTTTACTTTATTGTGTCCCATAATTTCCATAGGCTTTCTTCACTCTTTTTATTCTTTTCCTTTTTGTTCCTTTCACTGGGTAATTTATAAAGTCCTGTCCTCCATTCTGCTGATTCTTTCTTCTGCATGGTCGATTCTACCTTTGAAACTTTCTATTGAATTCTTCAGTTCAGTTATTGTATTTTTAAAATCTAGTGTTCCTGTTTCTATGATGTTGCTACTTCCTTGTCAAACTTCTTGTCTTGTTCATGCATTGTTTTCCTAATTTCACTTAGCTGTCTGTGCTTTCTTGTAGTTCACTAAACTTCCTTAGGAGGATTATTCTGAATTCTTTGACAGTTCATAGATACTCTCTTTTTTTTTTTTTTGCGCTGTGTGGGCCTCTCACTGTTGTGGCCTCTCCCATTGCGGAGCACAGGCTCCGGACGTGCAGGTTCAGCAGCCATGGCTCATGGGCACAGCCCACTCTGCGGCATGTGGGATCCTCCCGGACCGGGGCACGAACCCGCATCCCCTGCATCGGCAGGCGGACTCTCAACCACTGTGCCACCAGGGAAGCCCAGATCTTCATTTTTTTAAGGTCAGTTATTGGAGTTTTATTACTTTCCTTTGGTGGTGTCCTATTTGCCTAATTTTTGTGATCCTTGATTCCTTACATTGGTATCTGCATATCTGAATAATTGGGCTCTTCCACCAGACTTAACTGGGTATTATATTCAGTAGTAGTAGTACATGGGGCTATGAATTAGTTTCCTGGCAGAGAATCAGAGCTTGTATAGGACCTGGCTCTGGACAGGACCCAGAGCCTGTATAGTTCATTGTTTGGGAACCCAAATCAGGCCAGAGTGTGCACTTAATTCCCTGGTCAGGTGAGGGCAGTGGTTTTGCCCTGCAGAAGGGGGAGGCCACAGGCTGTGCTGTCTGTTCAAGTGCCACTGTATCTAGGGCTGTTTAATGGGCTGTACAGCTTCCCATGTTCTCTGGTTAGGTTCCCCAGTTGGACGTGCTGAAGGCTGTATTCAGTGATGAGTAGGGCTATGAATTAGATTTCCTGCCTGGGTGCAGCAGGAGAAGCAGCTCTAAAGCCAGTAAAGCTCTTTGTTGTCTTAACTCAAGCTGATCCACACTCCACGTTCTGTGGCTGAACAAGGCCACTGGCTTGGCTTTGCAGACTATCAGCTCTGTCTACCCTTCTCTAGGCTTGAGCACTG
Source organism: Mesoplodon densirostris (assembly GCF_025265405.1). Taxonomy (NCBI): domain Eukaryota; kingdom Metazoa; phylum Chordata; class Mammalia; order Artiodactyla; family Ziphiidae; genus Mesoplodon; species Mesoplodon densirostris. Next base: position 21,949 of record NW_026778188.1, on the reverse strand, counting down.
CTGGGCCGCACAGTTTCTAGGAGTTGTCACCAATCCTTGTAGTCAGATGGGCCAGGAAGACACTCTCCACAGCAGATGGGATGGGGCTAGTCCCAGTTCCTTTGCCTGGGTGGGATGAGGAGGGACCACTCCAGGCGACTCTTAATTTCTCAAACAGGCTCCCCAGTTGGGAGGAGCTGGGAGCTCCTCTCAGCCTTGGATATGAATTAATCTCCCTGCCTGTGCATGGTACAGGATCCCTCCACACCTGATACTGGCTCTGCTTTGTACCAGAGCCAGTGATGAGCTCTGGCTGCCTGCCTCTTGGCTGGAGCACGACTGGGCCAAATAGCTTCCAGGATTTATTGCCAGCCCTTTTGGTCAGATGGCCAGAAGACACTCTCCACAGTGGGTGGGCTGTGACTCTGCTCTTTCCCTGGGTATGGGCAAACCAGGTTCAAGGGCCAGATGCATATCAGGTGGATCTGTACCCTGCTGAGTTCCCCGGTTGTAGTGTCCCACCAACCTGGCTCTGTAGATAAGCAAAGGTGCCAGTTGTGATCACTACTTGGGCACTGCAGGTATGAATTCCATCGGTCACAATCCATGTGCTGGCTGTTGCATGCCCCTTCCCCCTTCATCACTAAAAGTCCAACTTTTAGTGGTCAAACCCTGCAGATTCCCCTGCAATCCCAGTGGAGCAGATTAGAGCAGTGGCTCCCACAAAGCAACCCCAATGCTAGTGGTGGTGCTTGCTGTCCCCCAGTTCTCTTCCCCTACTGGAGGAACCAGAGGTTCAGGGGAGACCTCACCCATGGTGCTCCACTGGCTTGGGGGAGGGGCAGTGTGGTCCAGCTCCTTTTCTCACCCTTCTAATGCAGTCTGTCTTGGTCTCTGTGGTGCACGGGGGTGCTTCAGCCTCACCTCCATGTTCTAGGATTCTCTCAAATAGTGTCCTGTTTCCAAATAATTGTTAGTTGTTCCTCCTGTGGGGGGCGTGGAGCCAGGAAGGACCTTGGTGATGTCACCCCACTCTGGGCTTACTTTGACAATATGTGTGTCCTTTATAGCCCAGACATTTCTGGTACTTGAAATGAGGTTCTCCTTTTATTGTTCTCCCTGCTTTAGGACCTAAACTGGGAGCTCTTCATTAGCGCTGGCACAAAGGCTGCTGAGATGAATAGGAAGCAAGTGCCAAGGAGGATAGTGAATCAAAGAACCTTGATTCATGGAAAAGGAATCCCAGAAGGAGCTCTAAACGTTACACATTCCAAAGGATTTATTCAGGGTTTTCCAATCAAAATCATTTTTACAAAAAAGAAACAGTTCTCAGACTTCAAGTAGTATACTGCCAAGTATGTGGAAGAACATTGCCAGCAGTTGAGTGGTGTGGTCTGCTTTGAAATATATTCAGTTTGCTTAGGATGGACATATGTCTACTTCAAAGTTACTATTTCTTTCTAGTAATGCTGTCTACAGTACTGTATTTGCTTTTGGCAAGTTAAGAAAACAATGACATCCCTCCAAGGTTCTAAAACAATTACCAGCATAAAAATACATTAAACTTTTTAGCTGATACTTAAGGAAACCAGTACTAGCTAGCATTCCTACTGATGCTCGTATTCAAAGAGAGGCGTGACAAAACCATTAATCTAGAAAACACCAGGTTGGAAAGATGGAGAGAAAGAACTCAAGAGGACTACTTAAGCTGTTGCTTTCTTTACATGTCCCCAAATATGATAATAACCATATAAGCTCCTAAAATAAGTGCAATTTTATGCAAACTTCATAGTATGCCTAGTATGAGGTAAATTTGTACTTTATTTTATAGTATATTTTAATTTTTTTATTTTGGTAAAATGTCCCATAATGTAAAATTTACCATTTTAACCATTATAAGTGTATCATTTATTGGTATTAAGTACATTCACAATGTTGAGCAACCATTACCATTATCCATTTTAAGACCTTTCTTGTTATCCCAAACAGAAACTGTACTCACTAAACAATAACCCCTTATTTCTCCCCTCCCCTTAGCCTCTGGTTAACTCTATTCTATTTTCTGGGTTTATAATTTGCCTATCCTAACTACCTCATATAAGTGGAATCATATAATAGTTGTCCTTTTGTGTCTGGCTTCTTTCACTTAACATAATGTTTTCAAAGTTTATCCATGTTATAGCATGTAGCAGCATTTCATTCCTTTTTAAAGCCATACAATGTATAGTGATTTTTAGTTGCAAAACACTTTTAGTACATTGTGTTTCTATTATATTAATGATATCTAGCATATATCACTACCATATTACCTTTAGTAGATGCCCAGTAATGTGTACTATGAGTGAGCCATAATTTCATTCAGTCAAAACCCATTGATAAACATTTATTAAGTTCCAAACAGTTTTATGATTTCAAGAAATGTGGTAATGGACATAGAGGTTCATGTCTTGATGTCCTGGATCTTTTGCTTTTGATGGAAGAATTCTTGGAGTGGCATGGAATGGTATTGTTGAGTCAGAGATTATGCAGAAACATTTATCATTTGAATACATACATTGACTATAAAAACCATCAACTTCTTCAACAGATAATATTCCTGTATTTTATGTAACCATTTATGACTATCTTAAAAATGAATGCAAGTAATGTAAGGGAATCCACTTAATGTGATTTGAGCAAGGAAACATTCTCACTTTTTTCATTTCTAGTTCATGGAAGAAAATTCCTATACACAAGTATTGAAATATTTCAAGTCTCTGGATCACACATTTCATCATTTCAAAAATATTACAGAGTACATCACGGATGTCAGTCAAGTCTTGTAACAGCAGTGTAGAAAACTAGTAACATTTATAGCTAGTTTGTTTTTAAGCTTCAGCAATGGATCAATTCTATCCAGCCTAATCTGTAATTTTAATTAGATTAATTTTTAAAATAAAACAGATTAATTTTTAATTTAAAAGTATTTTTAGTTCATATTTATGTACCTGCATTATGGTAAATCTTTTATTTTGTTGTTTTTTTCTTAGTTTCTCTTCAGAGTATCTTTGAAAATTTATTTTTAAACAGAATAATTAAAGCCCAAAGATGAGAATGTCTCATTTAAGATAAACTAAAGAACGTTGGAAGAGCTGAAGTATGAACACAATTGGCACAACTTTTCACCACCCTCCTTAGAAGAAGTCTGTTTTGATTTGCATGGTCCAAGAAAGGAGAAACAGATAACTTGCTGGGGATTGCATCCTGCTTTACTTAAGTTAGACATTAATAGGCTAAAAGGGCAAGGATGAAGCAACATGTTTATAACATATTTTTGAAAAGCTACTTAAAGGTGAAGGGTGGCAAGAACACAGACAGACACACCCTAGACATTTCACGACAGTATTTTAAGGTATGCCTTTTCTTTGGTTGATAGGGATGGAGGGACCTATTAATAAACATTTCTCCTATTTACTTTTGTCTTTATTGCTGTCTAATCAAACCCTCATTAAAAAACAGACATAAAACAAATAAGCATTCTGACTTTTGCCTGAATAAGCAACAACAAGCTCACATCTTAAACAATGGACTGCAATGGCTATGAGACTGAGGATCCTTGGTCATTGCAACAGTAGCAGCAACACAACCTGCTTTGTTCCTTCTGTTGTATCCTGCAGAATCTGAGTAAATAGAGAGAAGTCAGTGATACCTTTAGTGCCATTTCTTACACTCCTCTCCATGATCTTTCACACTCAGGTTCTCTGGTCATCTCAATGTAGTGAAAAACCACCAGGATGTTAATACCCTCTATCCATTCACAAAACTTAATGCTTCTGAGACTTGCAGAAATAATGTTGAATCTGAATTGGTGGTACCCAATAGAGTCACTAAGAATAATCCGTCAGACTCACCAAATCCAAATTCAGATTTAAAGGCCATCAAATTTTAAAGATAATGAAGATTTTAAGATTTCCATATTTATTATATATGGTCATATGTAAAAATTTAGAAAAGTAAAATTACATGTATAGGTTTTTAATTATAAGCTATATTCACTGGAGAATTAATGCATTTTTAAAAGGATTCATTCTGAAAAGATTACATTAGCACTTTTTTTAAACCACTACCCTCAAAAATAAATTGTGACAAATCATTGTTCACCCAAGTTTATGTCTCATCTCAAGGAAGTGAGTTGTTCTTGGGGAAATTGCTTTCATCTAATTTGTGCTTTCCTGCAGTGGATCAAGCTGAAATGAAATGGGGCTGACATTCTTAACTATTATTACGCGCCCACATTTACCAGAATTACCTAATGATCAGTACCGAAGAGTTTTATAATAAATAAATATGTATGTACTGAGAGTCTCCACTGATAAAAGTTAGTTGAGACATGGCTGGTGATCCCATAGAAGAGATATCTAGCTTATATTTCTTACATCATCTCCATAGTAGAAAGCAATCCAGGATTGCAAAGCAAGGCATGAGACAGTAGCATCTGGTGTATTTTATAAATGTTTAGATTTCTAGGGAGCTTATTGGTATTACATATTGTGGTAAGCACTCAAATGTAAACTGTTACTTTAAAATAGTAAAATATCAAGACCGTACAAATTCCTGCAACTTAAATGGTCAGTTTGGTATTTGGCTTTATGATAGGCATCTGCAAGATATTTATTAAACAACCAAATGAACCAATACCATTTAATTTTGAAAACTGCCTTCCTAATACAAAAGAATTGGTATTCTACACAAGTTCCTTGTGATTATTTTTGTAGGTGTGGTGGGAATGAATTATGGATGGCACTACCCTTTCTCCTGTTTCTTGTCTGAGGTTTTGGTAAGGTGGAAATTAGAGATGATGGACCTTAAAGTTTGAGCAGTTCAAGACACTCAACCAGTAAGTCAGAAAGAGAAAGACAAATACCGTATGCTAACACATATACATGGAATCTAAGAAAAAAAAAAGGTCATGCAGAACCTAGGGGTAAGATGGGAATAAAGGCACAGACCTACTAGAGAATGGACTTGAGGATATGGGGAGGGGGAAGGGTAAGCTGTGACAAAGTGAGAGAGTGGCATGGACATATATACACTACCAAATGTAAAATAGATAGCTAGTGGGAAGCAGCCACATAGCACAGGGAGATCAGCTCGGTGCTTTGTGACCACCTAGAGCGGTGGGAAAAGGAGGGTGGGAGGGAGGGAGACGCAAGAGGGAAGAGATATGGGAACATATGTATATGTATAACTGATTGACTTTGTTATAAAGCAGAAACTAACACACCATTGTAAAGCAATTGTATTCCAATAAAGATGAAAAAACAAAAAACAGTGAGTAGAATTCAAATAAGTAATAGTAGATATAAAAATAATAAAAAAAAATTTTGGCAAAAAAGACACTCAACCAAGCACAATCCATTTACCCAGGACAAGAAAACATATGCCATTACTCTTCTTTTTTCAACCACCATGGATTTGAACTTTTAGAAAATTGAAAATGCAAGATACAGATTTTATTTATTTTCTTAAGTAATTTATTTATTTCTGTCAGCGTTGGTTCTTTGTTGCCGTGCCTGGGCTTTGTCTAGTTGCTGGGAGTGGGGACTACTCTTCGTTGTGGCGCACAGGCCTCTCATTGCGGTGGCTTCTCTTGTTGCACAGCACGGGCTCTAGGGCACGCCGGCTTCAGTAGTTGCAGCGCATGGGCTCAGTAGTTGTGGCTCGCGGGCTCTAGAGCGCAGGCTCAGTTGTTGTGGCCCATGGGCTTAGTTGCTTTGTGGCATGTGGGATCTTCCCAGACCAGGGTTCGAACCTGTGTCTCCTGCATTGGCGGGCGGATTCTTAACTGCTGCACCACCAGGGAAGCCCAAGATACACATTTTAATAAGAAAATATTAGTCAACTGTTCTCTTATCTCTGTGTCTTTTTCTATCTCATTGATTGTGAAGAATACAATCATAGAGAAAGCAAAATCTACATCAGTTGAAAATTTTTTCCACCTGCATGCATGTTATAGTGGATGTGTAACATCTTCACAGGGTTTGTGAAATCACTATTTCACCACAGAAATTAAATATGACACTAAAATGATCTGACACTAATTAGTCCATTGAATAAGGGGAGGAGGATCGGCATCTTGGTCATCGTTTAGAAGAAAAAAAATCATTAACCTGTTAGGCAAAATACTTGTCTTTAAATTATCCCTTAATAAATATAATAGAAAATGAAATAAAATGGCAGTACAGTGTTATGAAAGGAAAGCAATTGGGTGATCTCAAAGTGAGTGAGTATAAAAATCAATATTTTTTGTTTAGTTTGTTAATAATTTTATTCTTAGAGCTCTCAGGCAGCTAGCTTTTGGTCATTTTTAAGATCAGTCAAAAAGTTCTAAACATTATTTTTAAGGTATGCAGATCACTAGGCCCTCCTCCCCTCCTTTCTCTCTTTCTTTTAATTTTTTAATTTATTTTGGGGAGTGTTGGCTACCATTTATGTTCTAATCATGTTTTTCAGGAAGTGAATTTGAACTTTGAACCTCACCTAGTTTGAATCCTACCTCTATTGTTTTCTATCTCTATGACTTAGGGTAAGTTACTTAACCACTGTGAATTGTTTCTGGATATTTAAAACAGGAAAATCACATGGTTGTTGCGAAGATTAAAGAAGATAACATAAAAGGGAACTTACTGCAGTGTTTGAGACATAGTAAGGGTTAGTAAATATTTCCAGTTTTTATCTTTCTAATTCTCGTGAGCAGTTTACAATGAGATCTCATTACCACAGATTTTCCCTAAAATTATGAACCTTTTCCTACCCCTCTCCATTTTAAAGCAAACCTTGAAATGACTGAACCTCATAGGAAGATGTCTCAATGCAGGGAAGCCCAGTAGCAGGAGAGGTTGGAAGCTACCACAATGCAAAGTTGTCAGGCTCTGATCTAGCAGTAGCTGTGGGAATTAGTCTTAGCTTCTATTTTTAACTCTGCAAGGAGTTGATTGGATGACCTGGGAAAACTCAGTTGGCATCTTATTTTCTTTCTGAATTTCTTTCTGCATCTTATTTTCTTTCTGAATTGTACCATTTGTCTAATCACTCTTTTCACTGACTCATTATCAGAAATGATATCAAGGGTGTTGATTTCAGAAGTAATGTTATAGAAAATGGGAATTGTTCCCTTTCTTAAAAGCAATAGTTGACAATTTTATTTTATTTTTTCTGGTACAGTATTGAAGTTCCTGGGAGAGGCCAACTTTAATTTATAAAGAGTTGTTAACATTCACTTCCTCTAACAAAAGCCTTTAAAGGTAATACTACTAATTATCTGCCTTGTACCCCAGTCTTTTTTTTAATATGTAACTGTTGAAGTTTTTTAATGTTACTCAATATCATTAAGTTGTCCAAAAAGGAAAATTAATCTGTTACTCCATTGTACATCATATACAAAGGAATCTTCTTGGTATATGATATGTTTCTATTTGACTGAATCTCAATGAATTTAGAGAGTACATGTAAGAATTTTAATATTCAGAGTCTTATTCATAAAAGTGCACTACTGAGTAGATTCAATCACTAGTAACACCTTTAAACTGAAATCAAATGTAGAGCCTCAATTAATGTGAAAACTTTAGTAGCAGAAACACCTGCCTATAAAAACTGCACTGTTAGTACACAGGCGAGCTTTAGTATGATAACAATTTTGTTGAGCTTGAAAAGCACATAATTTGACATTTTTTTCTTATTTGACTTTTTATCATTATGTGGACCATTTAGGTCTAAGGACACAAGTACAAAAACTGCCTAAAGCCTTCCATTTAATATGTAAGCCATAGTTGTCCGCAAGAGAGAATTTTGTGGTGATCAACAACTCTAGCCAAATCGGCAATAATTTATTTTAGTTGGTAGAGTCTAATCATGTGTACCTAACTATGTTCTTTTAAGTAAAAAGTGTAAAACATTTTTAGTAGTAAGTTTGTCCTGAATTTCCAAGTCAATATTTTTAATCCCTGTTTGAATACTGAATTCATTAGCTATTCACCAAAGGCTTGAGGCATAGATTTTGGGCATAGTCTGCTTCTAAGATGAGATGTAGCAAACAGTCTAAATTCCAGTTTTAAATATACACGTGCAAACACATATACACGTATATTATACAAAAATTTATATATAGACATTCCCCAAATTACAATGGTTCGACTTACCGATTTTTCAACTTTACCATGGTGCGAAAGCGATACTCGTTTAGTAGAAACTATAGTTTGAATTTTTTCATTTTTTCAAAGTATACTTTGAATTTAGAGTAGAAACTATTCTTTTCCCAGACTCCTGATATGCAGCATGATGCTCTCTTGTGATGCTGGGCAGCAGCAGCAGCAAGCCACTCCTCCCACTCAGCGACTCGATCACAACTGACACACTTACAACCGTTCTGGTTTTCACCTTCAGTACAGTATTCAATAAAACAAATGAGATATTCAACAGATTATTATAAAATAGGCTTTGTGTTAGATGATTTTGCCCAACCTTAGGCTAATGTGAGTGTTCTGAGCACATTTAAGGTAGACTAGGCTAAACTATGACGGTTGGTAGATTGGGTGTAGTATAAGCATTTACAATTTATGATATTTTCAATTGATGATGGGTTTATCAGGATGCAGTGCCATAGTAAGTTAAGGAAGATCTGTATTTTATGTGTATTATATATATTCATTATATTATCCAATTATGTGTATATATGCATATAAATGCATGTATATATGTCTGCTTTCATGAACATTTGCCTTCTATTTCAAATATTTGATTATATTTATTTATTTATTTTTATTTTTTTATTTGGTTATATTTAAAATAAACAGACAAGTTCTTGGAGAAGCATTTGAAGAATCTTTGTTTCCAGAGTCAAGTTTTGCAAAGAAAACTTATTTTTTCACTAGCTGTTTATTTTTCAATAGTTAAAAAAATATTTTTAAATTTTAAAGTGATTCTTTAATATATGAATATGAATATGTATTTACTTCAGGTGCTATATATGTTATTTATACATATGTGTATTTATATATATTTAAATGTTTTTAAACCTGATCTTACTGGGTTATGTCTACTATCCAATTATGTGAGAATAGTGAGATTGTTGCCTTTCAGCTTGGAACATGCTTCTGTTTCATTTGATTATATTTTATCCATTAAGTGCTCTGGCCTTCCATTAGCTCTTTTGCTTTGAGGAATACATTTTATAGTGCATTAGAAATATTCTTCTATTTTTCATGCCATAATTTTCCAGTGTCTCACAAAATCATAATTTGGAATGTTCTGACTTGAATAGTGTTTCAGAATAGAGACTTGTCCCTTTTGGAATCATCAGATCTGTTGGTTAGGTACAGTATTTCTTATTTTTTCTGTTGGGGAAAGGGAGGAAGGAAACAGCAGTATGGAACGTTCCAGTTTTTTTTTTTTTTTTTTTCTTACGCTTATACCAAAAAAATGCACTCTTCTAGTAAAACTAGAAACATGAGAGTGGCAGTTACATAGTTCCAAATTAGGACAACCTAATATACTGTAATTTTTTCAAGTAAAAGAATAACCCAGGTAGTATATACTATTAACTAGATTTTTTAAAACAGCCATTTGTTGCTTAATAATTCTACTCTTTTTCCATTCTTAGTTTCATAACATTTTTACACAAAGGTTTATATTAACAAATGCCATCAGTTGTATTGTTGGTTTCCTCCTGCTTTCTGATGAGTTCTATAATTTAAAAATGCTTAAAGTCCAGACTTCTCAACTAGAATACATAAGCACAGTAAAAGCAGTGTTTTTAAAATTAATTCTGGAATATATTTCTCTTGATGGTAAAGACATATAAGATTACAGATGTGTATGTTTGGATGCTTTATAAATAAAAGTAATATGATTAATCATGTATTAATTTATACTACCAGAAATTCCCTCTAAATCCTTTCTAGGACACAAACATTTATGACATTTCTATATTGTTCTCATTTTATTATTTTAATGAAATATTATATAGGTAGTATTTCATAAAAACATTGCATCAATTGTAATACAAGTTTAGGAATCTTAATTTGGTATGTAAATATACTAACTTCTGTTGAAATTGCTATAGCTTAGGGTCAAAATTAATTTGAAGGTTATTAGTGTTATTATTCTGGTTTTTATTAGCTGCTGTCTCAAATTAATTATAAAGACAAAAATATCCCTGGCTTAGAGTTTCTGCACTATTAATGACATACCGAGATGTCTCTTGGGTATCGGTAAATGATATATTTTAGAGCATAACTTACGAAATGACTTGCCGATTGGCAGACCACCTTTGACAATAAAATACATTTGATAGTCTACCTTTGCAAATTCATTGTACCACACAAATGTGATCTTGGTAATTGACATATGACTATTAAGCTTCAATTATTCTCCATAATATTCCTATTAGCAATTATTAACAGAACAAAGGGGAGATAACAATTCTATAGTATTTATTCAGATTTTTATTTAAAGTCAAGTATAATCTATATTTCTATAGTGCTTTTTTAATCTAACACCTCACTTAAGTAGAAGGAAGTGTTCTAGAGGTTTGTTATCAGCTTTTAAATGAAGTCATCTTTATCTTTTATTTAAAAATACCAAAAACAAGTTTCATGGTCTTTAATTAAATATAAATAGTGGAATTGTCTATGAAACTTTTGAAATGGTCAATCACATAAAAACATAGGGATATCCTTTAAGCAGGGGTCCCCAACACCCTGGCTGTGTGAGGAAATGGGCCGCCCAGCAGGAGGTGGGCGGCCAGTAAGCTAGCGAGCGAAGTTTCATCTGCTGCTCCCCATGGCTTGCCATCGCTCACATTACAGCCTGAACCAACTATCCTCCCCCCACCCACTCTGTTGGTGGAAAAATTGTCTTCCACGAAACCGGTCCCTAGCTCCAAAACAGTTGGGGATCACTGCTTTAAAGCATATGAATTTCTAATATATTAATTTAGGTTATAGATGCTGAACTTTTTTTTACATAATAGCTCATAGGTAACCTTCACTATTAAGTATTTTATGATGCTTAGAATCGGAAACAATACAGAAGTTAACAAATTAAAATTGTTTTTTGTAAAATGTCAAGTGAGAAGAGAAGAATGTTAAATAATAAATACAGCATATTCACCACTTGGTTTTGAATATCACGCACATAGAGAAAAAAGACCCAAAGAAAATGTAAAAATTATTTATCAATGGTTAACTCAAGAAATAAGAGAGTCAGGGTGACCTTTACTTCCTCCCGTTCTCATTCTGTATTTCCAAATTCATTGCACTATGTATGTATTACTTTTAGAACTGTTTAAGAAGAAATGTGCCAGTTTGGATAATTTTATTTTAACATCTAAACATTGCCGAGTATTGTTAAAATGTTCAGGTTTTATGTAGCTTTCTGGAAGATCTAGGTGGCCATAAAAAGCTGAATATATTAGCGGAGGGGGAGTTTTCCCTCATCTTGAAATAATAATGATAAATAATATTTTTAAAGCATTAAATAATTTTCAAAGCATTTTTATGTACATTTTCTCCTCAGACCATCCTAACTCTCTAGAGTTGGTAGAAAAAAAGATTCTACTCATTTTGCCCAGGGTGGGGGTTGGAGAGTGGGAATTGAAATTCATGAAGTTTAGCAAATTGCCTGTTTAAGCCGTACACAGTTATTAAGTGGCAGGGCCAGAATCCTAACCTGGCCATTCATGCCATGGCCAATCTAGTGCTTTCCTCTATGCTGTAGGAACTGGACATATTTAAGAGGTAAGCACAAAAATGGAAATAGGTCTGAATCTTGCTCTAGTTGCAAATTTGCCTATAGACCTCACTGGAGCCTGAACCAGGAAAATCTATATGAATTTCTTTCTTCAACCCAAAGAAATGGCCATGTTAAATAATTCCTAGGTTTAATTTTAAAAAATCGATACTGTCTGTTTTTGCACCATATTCCAGTTTTGTGTATCTTGTGTCTCTCAACTTCTCCAAAGAACCATGCTTCCTACCTAAAGGATTGCATTGCTTAAGAAACAAACATTGACAATTCTGATGCTAACCTGAATTAAATAATATACCAATCATTTATGAGATCCGCCTTAGTATTTTTACACTCCTGAAATATCATCTCTATAACCTGCTTTCTAAAATAGTCTGACACCTACCAGGTACTCTTTCACTTCCTACAAGAAATCAAGAAAAAGGAAGCATTTGTGTTTTTAATTTTAGTGAAGGGTTCTTGATTTAAGAATTAGTCATTTAATGTCATTTGAATTTCAAGTGTGCCTCAAGTACTTGAGGTTCTTTCTGTATGACTTCTCCAGAGTTTTCACATATATATCATCATTAATTTCATCTTTCACTTGGGATTAGTACAAGAAAAGTTTTATTTACTACTATTTCTTAGTTTTCTTCATTTCAAATATTCAGTGCCTTGTCAAAAATAATATTACAGTCTTATACTGTTCATTGATAACAGATAATACCAAGAAATTGTGATTCTGGTTTTCAGTTAAAAAAACAAAATGAGAAACTAAAGAAATAATTACTATAACAGTGTTTTTCTCCATTTAGCCAATCAGATATTCACATCAGTGAGTGTTAGATTTTGAGACTATGAATCCCAATACTAAATGTTTTATATATTCAGAGAAGTGAAAAATAATAATTATTATGCTTCCTCTGTGCTAAATACTATTTTAAAACCAGTTGGAATCCCCCCTGACAACAATCCTAAGAGGTAGGTTCTGTTTGCACCTATTTTACAGCCGGACAAACTGAGGCACAGAGTGATTAAATTATTCATGGTCACACTGCTAGTAAGGCACAGATACAGTATTTAAAATCAAGTCTGTTTTTGTGAGAGTCCACATTCCCAACCCCTGTAATGAAAGCGTGTGACCCCTACTATTTTCTATGTACCCATTTACTTGCTTTGTGGAAAGAAAGGGAGTGAGGGAAGAGGAGGGAAAGGGAGGGAGGGAAAGAGGAAAAGAAGGCGGAATGGAGGGAGGCAGGAGAATTGTCAAAATTCTGCCAGCTTGTTGCTACTGTGTGTTATTTCTTATAATAAGGTTGAAAATAAGGACTTGTAGAGATTTACATAGAAGAAATAATTTTAAATTTCCTTAAGGGAAGTCTCTGGTAATATTATCAGATGGTGACAGCAAGTGAATTTCTGTTTAATTCTATTCATAATTAAAATGCTATAGCAGGCTCATATTTGGAACAAACACAGTTCTGTTAATTCTCATAGTAATAATTCTACATTTCCTTAAATTTGTTATCATGTTTTTCACCCTCAACACTCTCAGCTTATTTAATTTTAGTACCTACTCTTTTTCAAAAGTCCATAAATTTTAGTTAGGCTTATATCATAGGAAACTTGAAGAAAGTTTAGAGCTTGTAACAGAAGGAAACCACCCCCTTCCCACCCCGAGCCCAGCTCTGTCCATTTCTATCAGAGCTACTCCACCAAGAATGGAGGAATTATTCTAATTGGTCAGATTTATGACACATTCTATTGCATAGGGTGACTGTATTTGTTTAGAGGTACACAGCAACAGTTCCACATTTCTTCTTGTCCGTTGCCTGGTTCTGTGAAAGCAGGTAAGTGGAGTGAAGATCCTCAAAACCTAGACCTCAGTCTCTTGTTTCTGTTCCATTCCGTTCCACCAGGGTGAGCTTAATCCAGCAGAAGAGTGAGCTCTTCTGTGTTTCGCTGGATGGTTCCATGCAGATGAGTCAAGTTCCATTTTGAGCCTGGAAAATCTTGCATGCTGTCTCATCAACTTCTTCCTCTTCTGAGTGTGTCCTCAGAAAATGGTACCATGCCCCCAGTAAGCCTTGACCACAGCTCTGACTCAGGGTTATTAGGAAGGAATTCCAAACCTCAGACATGTTCTGTATTTTAATCAACAGATAATTTGTACTTATAGTTAACATTTACTCTGGATTAGTCACGTGTTCTTATGCAGTTGGAACCTATTTCTGTCTTCATGTGCTTAAAGCTAGGATGAGTATGGATTTTAATCAAGATAATTTAGAAATTTTATTAAGTGTTTCTTATGTGGCAGGCACTGTTCTAGGTACTGGTGATAGAGTTTTAAACAGAGTGGTTACAATCCACACTCTTAAGAAAGGGTACTTAACATGAAAATTCATAGAGGAAAGATGTACAGAAATCATACGCAAAAAACAAGAGTCCGTTTAATATGCATGGTTGGCATCTTGGGGATAGAAGAAATCTAACACAAGGAGTTTTACAAGACTGATGATATTATAGTCACTTCAGTTGAACTTTGTTTTATTTAAAACAAGCAACCTTTTTCAAACCAAGTAAAAAAATTATTGACAGTAATTGTACAACTTTGTAGCTCCTTATTTAGTAAGGAGAGGGTGCTTTGACTTATGATATGAGGCAATTTCAGTATTTTGATAAACTAACCTTCAGCATTTTAGAAATTAAGCTTTTTCATTGATGGAAATTCTAATATTTGCCCATCAGTTTTATTTCATGCCTCCGAAATTCGATTAAATTTTCCAATTTTAAGTGAAAACCTGGCATATTTTCTATTGACACTACAGTTCCAAGTTTTATCATAAGAAAAGGTGGGTGAGAGGAATCCCCAGCTCAAAATCCTATGCAAATTTGGATTCTGAAAGTCTTTTTTTGATTGATTAGTAGATGTTGGTATCACATTATTTGCAATGACAGAGGACATTGTCAAGTTGTTATTAGCATTCATTGCAGCACCGGCTTCTGAGAATTTAGTGGGTTTTTTTAAACCACGTTTTCTCCTCTTGACCCATGACTCCAACTCTCAAAATATCTTGACTCATTCATACATCATACATTCAAGAAATAATTACTGATCGCATATACTATTCCAGATACCAAGCTGGTCACTAGGGAGTCAAAATGACTAAGGCACAGGCTTGGCTGTCAAGGAGACCCCAATGTAGTGAACCTTTGCTTCTTACTCTTCAAGTGGCATTGATCCTGTGTAACCAGAAGTAATAGGGAATTAAGTAGCATTCATATTGTAAGTAAATGTAGATTGAGCCAGATGATTTTCCAAAATCAGGTTTAATCAGAGATAGGGCAAGAGTGTTCTTTGGGATTTTTCCTTGATGAGCATTGTTAACTATCCTTGAGATGCAATAATAGAAGTCAGTGAGTGATTTATCAATTTGGTTTCCTATGGGAACCAAGATGAAGGACGTTTCCTCCTTTAGTCATTGACTTTCTACAGAGATAGCAAAGGCGCTTCAACTTTCCCAGAAAAGCAATCACCAGTAAACAGCAGTGATGGTAGATGTGGGTTATTTACTACCATGGGGTTGAGAATATTAGTGAGCTGCATTTTGACCACTTGTCAAACATTTTGACATCTTGGAACAGAAAGTGTTATTTAAATATAAAAAGCATTTTCTGTTGAATTGCTGTTAGTCATCCCTATGAGGAAATGACCTATTAAGTAATAGATCGGGAATAAGATTGATTTCTGCTAAAGAGTCCTTAAAGTAGCTACATGTTTCAATTTGTGGGTGTTTTTCAACCATTTGTAAGTTACCACAGTAAAAACCCCATATAAAAAGCTCTCTGAATTTACTTTCCAGCATTCTTTCCTGGGCTTTCTCTCTCTTCCCCCCCCCCCCGCCCCTCTCTCTCAGATCAGAAGAAGAGCAATGGGTCTCAAGCTTTAGCTAGAATCAGAAGGCTTGTCAAAACAATGATTTCCGGAGCCTCAGCTGGGAATTTGCATTTCTAACAAGTTTCTAGGAGAAGCTTCTGCTGCTGTTACATATTTGATGAACCACTGCTCAAGTAAAAGGAATGGGAATTTAGGAAGTAGAAAGATGGAGAGCTATGAAAAGCTGAAGTCAGCTTCTGATCTTCTTCACCAATCTGCCCAAGCTATTGGGAAGATAATCACTACTGCCCCAGGGAAGCGTATTGAAAGTCACACCGAGTAGAATGGGCATCATCAGAAGATCTACAAGCAACCAATGCTGGAGAGGGTGTGGAGAAAAGGGAACCCTCTTGCACTGTTGGTGGGAATGTAAATTGATACAACCACTATGGAGAACAGTATGGAGGTTCCTTAGAAAACTAAAAATAGAATTACCATATGACCCAGCAATCCCACTACTGGCACATACCCAGAGAAAACCATAATTCAAAAAGACACATGCACCCCAATGTTCATTGCAGCACTATTTACAATAGCCAGGTCATGGAAGCAACCTAAATGCCCATTGACAGACAAATGGATAAAAAAGACGTAGTACGTACATAAAATGGAATGAACTTGGGTCATTTGTAGAGACGTGGATGGACCTAGAGACTGTCATACAGAGTGAAGTAAGTCAGAAAGAGAAAAACAAATATCGTATATTTTTTTTTTTTTTTTTTTTTTGCGGTATGTGGGCCTCTCACTGTTGTGGCCTCTCCCGTTGCGGAGCACAGGCTCCGGATGCGCAGGCCCAGCGGCCATGGCTCACGGGCCCAGCCGCTCCGCGGCATATGGGATCCTCCCAGACCGGGGCACGAACCCGTATCCCCTGCATCGGCAGGCGGACTCCCAACCACCGCGCCACCAGGGAGGCCCCAAATATCGTATATTAACACACATATGTAGAATCTAGAAAAATGGTACAGATGAACCGGTTTGCAAGGCAGAAATAGAGACGTAGATGTAGAGAAGAAACGTATGGACACCACGGGGGGAAAGCGGGGCAAGGGTGGTGGTGGTGGGATGAATTGGGAGATTGGGATTGACATGTATACGCTAATATGTATAAAATAGATAACTAATAAGAACTTGCTGTATAAATAAATTAATTTAATTTAATTTAAAAAGTAATTGGCCCTCCTCTGAGTAAGTGATTGCCCGAGGGCATCATGTTGAACACTCTTGACTGTCCTCTTAAGCCCAGGTTTGCAGTGAATGAGCCATTTAACCTCTCTTTACCCCAGTCTTTCTAGATTACAAATAGTAACGGTAATTTCCCTTCCCTCTTGTTAAAAAACAAGACAAAACAAAAATACGCAAATCCTGATGGCGCTTTCCCTTTGTGGAAAATTCTTTGGATTTATCCATCTATTACTCTGATGTAGTAAAGAAGAAATTTAGCAAAATTTCTCTCTGTCCATAAAGATTTTAGGCTTTTAAGCTTAACTCTTCAGCAAAAACTATCAAATGCCTATTCTCCACTGCCTGTGACTAGACAGTTCCTTGATTCTGTCTAAGAGGTGGGGAGCCACAAGGGAACAAGTACTTAAAGAGACTCTAAAAGGCCCTATCTTTTCTGCACCCCCTTCGCCACCACCAGCTCTCCAGTTTATCCACTGCTCTTCTCACTCTTTCCACACCAGGAACACCAGCCTCTTAGTTTGTACTTTCAACACTCAACGTCCTCCCATCCAAAGGCCCTTGCATTTACGATTTCATCCTCTGGAAATGTTCTAGAAAAGTAATCCATACACATATAAATAGAATATGATACTAGAGGTTATGATAATAGATAGGATATGACTACCTTCAAGTCTCTGGTCAAATGTCACCACATCAGTGAGACCTTGATCATCCTATAAAAAACAGCTGTTGTGCATCCCCATGCAGGTGCACACATTAACCTACACATGCTCCATTCCATCTCTGATATAGTTTTCTCCATATGTTTGTTCCCGTCTGCCAAACAATATATCAATATTTGGGTATTGGTTTATTTTCGGTCTCTTCCCTAGGTAGAATGCAAATTCCGTGCAGGTAGAGTCATGATTTTTTCACTGCAGAACCTACAACAATCATTGGCACATAAGAGTCACTCAGTAAATATTTCTAGGGTGAAAAAAAGAAAGGTGATATATCCTTACCTTAGATTATCCACTGCACATTTTGGCATCCTTTGCATTACTTGCTCAAATGATCTTACACTCCAGTCATACGTACCTATTGGCAGTTCTTTAGGACCACCATTGCTCTGTATGCCCTCGTGTCTTTTTTAAAATTTAATTTTATTTTTTTAACATCTTTATTGGAGTATAATTGCTTTACAATGGTGTGTTAGTTTCTGCTTTATAACAAAGTGAATCAGCTATACATGTACATATATCCCCATATCTCGTCCCTCTTGCGTCTCCCTCCCACCCTCCCTATCCCACGCCTCTAGGTGGTCACAGGACATATATACACTCACTACCAAATGTGAAATAGATAGCTAGTGGGAAGCAGCCACGTAGCACAGGGAGATCAGCTCTGTGGTTTGTGCCCTCTTGCTTTTTAAATCTTGCTGTAGCCTCTGCCTAGAATGTTCACTTCTGAAACTTTTTGGTTGTCTTTCACACTTCTACATTTCCTTCAAAACACAAATCAGGTGTCCTGTTCTTCAAAAATATTTCATGATGAACTCATTCTTTCTCTGTGTCCTCCTTCCCACCCTGGCACCCTGTCCTGGCACTTATCTACTCATTATGCTATACTATTCTGTCCAGTTGAAACTCCTCCCAGCTTTACCAGAGACCACTTGAAAGCAGGGACTGCTTCTGACGTCAAAAGCACAATGCCCCAATGCCTGGCATATGACAGCTACTCATAAATGATCAATAAATGAACAACAACCCACCTTATTCTTTTTTCTTATCGTAAGAAGCTGCTCTTCATTGCTTTAAACTTCTAAAATTGCCCTGAGGGATATAATAGTAATGAGTGTTCCTGAAAATCAAGAGAATGGACACTTATGATAAGTAGCTTGAAGATCAGCCAAGTGAAAACTGGAATAGCTCTCAAGGAAGAGGAGTGAGGCATTCAAGCTCCTTTAGGAGTAGCAAGTAGCAGTGATGCTGGTGTTCACACTGCCATGAAGAAAACCACTGCCATGTGAAGCTCCTAACACAAGTAAATATGTAGTATCTCTGAGGTATGTGATAGTATGTGAGAGTAGATCATGACAGAACTCTTCAGCAACCTTGTTTCTGGATTTTACCTCATCCAGCATCACTTGGTGTATGTTGAGGTAATGCACAAATTTTACTAGGTAATTAGTCTAGGAATTATTCCTCTAAGGTAGAAAGATGCTATCTTACTCCAATCATGTTGCTATAACAAAATACCACCAACTGGGTAGATTATAACAACAGCAATTATTGCTCACAGTTCTGGAGGCTGGGAAGTCCAAGACAGAGGTGCTAGCATGTTTGCCTTCTGATACCAGGAGGAAAGTGGAAAGTAGTCATGTATGTCCCTGCAGGTATTTGTAGGTTGTCTTCCACTCTGAGATTTCTCTGCTGCCTCCCCTCCCGTAAACAAGTGTCAGAGAGGATTGGAGCTCTATCTTCACAGTGCTTGCTGACTTTTCAAGAGAAACATTGTACAGATAGACCCACAGACATACTTAAATAGATATCCGCAGCTCTGTTGGATGTGTAGTATTTAGCTTCTTCGGTCTGTGTGTGAAACACTTCTAACATGCTTCCCCTCCTCCAATGCCCACAGGGCCACCAGTTTTCAGCCTGTTTTCTCTGTTCTGTTAAACACACCTCTTTTTCTAGCAGCTGAATGGGAAGGAGGACCCCCCTTTCAGTTGTCATCTTCCTCGAAACTGTTCACTCTAAACAAATTCTCACATTTCCCTTCTGAATCTATCTACCATCTCCCTCTATGTCCAAACTCCTCCTGATAGACAAATTTATTGAGCGCTTAAATGTATACCAGTTACCGTTTGTCAGTGGCATTTAACCCTCACAAATATTATCCACATTACACAGTTAAATACTGAGGCTTAGAGAAAGTAAGAAACTTGCCAAAAGTTGCACACTTAACAAGTGACATGTCCAGGATTCAGGCACAAAAGATTTGAGCCCAGAGGCCATGCTCTTAACCATGAAGTGAAACCCTCTACACAGGAAGAAGTTAACACCTGTTCAAGGGAAATGGAGGGTCCATACTAGCTCCCTTATTTATACCAGCTGCCCGAGGGGAAAGTTTAACAGAAAAGTGTTCCCATTTAATTTTTCTGTTTCTTTAACCATTGAACTAAATAATAGCACGTCCTCCTTAAATGCAATCTCTCTTTGATTCAAGCTTTCTGATTATTTCAGAAACTTCAGTGAATAGTTTATATCTTCATAATTTTTTTCTTTAATTTCAGAACTTTGTGAGAAGGATAATGCTATTTTCTTTTAAGTGATTAGATAATTTTGTAATTTTCTATGCTAAAAAGTATACTTATACTATAGTATATATAAATTCTATGTATTTAGTGTGTACTTTTGTTAAAGCATTGTAAAATAACAACTGAATTGTACTCCAATAAATACATCGTTTTCCTCAACATTGACTTAATGTGCACTATAGTTCATATTTTTTTCTGATTAGTTCAGAATTATCAAATTAGAGAATTATCATTTTGAGACTGGTTTTTACTAACTCTAACTTCCATGTTCCTAATTTCCATGTTCCTAATGAATAAACTAAGCTTTATTTATCCTTAATATTTTCTGACCTCTTCACTTCAATTGAAATCTGGATTGTTTCAAATGATTCCCCTACCATCTCCACCACAAATTTAGCTTTCTCTTTCTCTAGTATAAGAAGAGCCAGCCTGCTTCTTACATTTATGCCACTTTCTGATTATTATTCTCTAATCTCTGTATTCCCCTAATTTTAACTTACTGTTAGGAAGTAAAGTTGGCCCTCTCTCTATTCAAACCACTCCTGTATCCTCCAGAACCAGTGCCTACTTCTACTTTCCTGAATGAGGTCAACTACAGTTCACCAAGCTTAATGTTTTTTAATTTTAACTAATTAATTTTTAAAAATTAATTTTATTGAAGTATAGTTGATTTACAGTGTGTTAGTTTTAGGTGTACAGCAAAGTGATTCAGTTATACATATTCATATATCTATTCTTTTTCAGATTCTTTGCTCATATAGGTTCTCATAGACCAAGCTTACCAATTTTATAGTTTCATTGCCTGTCTTCATCTATGCCATGACCTCATTTCTCATTCACATCTCAAAATTAAACTTTCAGAACTCCATTGCAACAATGATCAGTGGTCTAATGAACTTGTATAAGATGACCAGAAGTTGAAGTATTGTAAGCATTAGTAATATAAAAGTCCAACTTCTGTCTGTTCTGCAAATGAATATATGTTTAATACTAAATATAGGTTTAGTACTAAAAGTTTCACCATGGTAGTGTGAGTCTTTCCAAAATTTATTACATTCCTATTATATGCCAAGCACTGACTTACTCTTTGATTTCATTTTCCCCCCAATTTTGTTTTCCAAACACAGAATGACAACTTGGTGGAAAAAACCCTGCGGTATATACCAAATACCAAATGTGCATCCTCTGCCCATCCTCATTTCTGTATTCCCACTCATCCCATCGTAATTAGATTCTGCCACTTTTCTCCTGAGCCCTATAATAGTCTCATGTCTACTCACTTCCCATCTCTTTCACGTCTTTTAATCTCAAATACAGTTCATAAATACAGAACGTCACCTGAATGATGTTCATAACTGATGGCTGCTTGCTTTCTTAAGAATGCTTAAAAGATGCAGTGTTGGAAGAGAAAGCTGTCACCACCTGCTGACTTGTGCCCAAAGTCTCAGAGGCTGAAACTTCTGCTTTCATAAATGGGCAGGTCCAGCACAGAAGTGAATTGAAGAAGTGCCATAAAAGAGCTTATGAGCCTTTTAAAGACTTCCCAGGAGATATACACACACACATACATGTACACAAGATGTTCAGTGTGATTTCAGAGAAATTCTCAGAGACCTCATATGTCTCGAACACTGGGTAAGACCTCTGCTTCCAGACATTCTAAAATTTACTCTTGAATAATGCAACCCAGAGAGTGGAGTACTTGGACCAAATTACTTATATCCCTTATAGTATTATTTCTGGCAAATTACCCCATCCGCTTTTGGCTTGCATAACACACAATTACA